>NW_009217935.1:0-4135 GCF_000690835.1 Fulmarus glacialis
CCCTCAAGACTGTTGTAGAACAAACGCATTTAATTTCCATATTTCTTTACTGGGAAGAAAAAAAAAACCTTTTAAGTCTAAGAACCGAGTCTTTGGTGATCATATCTTAGGTTAGCAGAGGGGAAAGACCTTCTTAATCCTTCTTCCCTGTTGTCCCTCTGAGGCTGTAGCAGAAGTCCTTCAGACGTGTACATGGGAGACAGCCGTTACTAATGTCCCAGACACAAAAAGAACTCCAAGCAGGTTTTGCATCTTGTTAGAAAGCAAAAAAAAACATGGAAGCACAAACTCAGAGGAGACTGGGCATCCCCTGAACTACCCTGCTCCCCAGAGAAACGCACCGCTTGCGGGCACGGCAAATGCGGGCCCCCTTCACCTCTCACCGGGCTCGAGTAGCTCAGGCGTCATCCCAGCCATCTCAGCGGGACTGCATGGGTGCAAAGCGAGTCTTACAGTGTCCGCATTTTAACAAATGGGAAAATTTCATTTTTCTCCCAGTCTTGGCCTTTAATATGGGTTATCACATCTCACCCACTCTTCTTCAGAAAAAGGGCTTGTTTGTTCATCCGCTGGGTAACGTTGCCTATGTTATCCATCCTGCATAGGTAGACGCTATCAAAGGAATCTGAACATCCTCCAACGCATCGCTGGGCAGCACAGCTAACGTCTGTTATTCTCTCTTTGTCTCAGCCCAGCAGGAGAACCGAGTCCATGGCACTTTCCTTTAGCAGGGTTGTTTGTGTTGCACTTCTGGGTTTCTTGATGCATTGAAAACACACTTTAAGTCAAGCCCTGCACAGCATGACGACCGATGGAGGGATGTGAGTGAGTAATGGCAATTCTTTCAAGTGCCCTGGATGCGTAGCACTCGCTATGCATAAATCACTCCTAAGAGCAACTGGAGTAAAGCCTGTGACTGGCAGCGCACGATCCTGAAATGTACCTGAAGTGCTCAGGAGGACTTCGCAGTGACACAGCTCTCCCTACACCAAAACACACGCATCGAAGCCTGTAAGCCTGGTCATCCATTCCCCTCAAGAGCTTTAAAATAGACCAAGACAAATGATATACTTTGCATTTAGTCTGCGCTGATGCAGAAAGAATAATTTTCTGGAATTCTTTTCTCATTACTATGAAAGCATCACCCCAAATATTTATGTTCATTCTTTTTCTGTTTCAGAGTGTGGCATTGTCCTGCTGGCGTATTTATTTTTCCTAATGGCACTAAACAGATACGGAAAACTGACTGAAATAACCAGATGTCAGAGGTGATGGGAAGTGTCGGGAGGAGGAACGCTCCTTGGGCTACCAAGGAGAGCTGAGTGGGTCAGAGAGCCAAGGCTGTCGTTTTCTTGCTTCAAGATGCCATTTCAAACCTATCCCAAACAAAGAACGAGCCTGAAGTAACTGTCCGTGAGAAACGAACCGGCAACGTATGCTAGCTACTAGCGGGGAGGTGTCTACAGCACCAAGCACACGACAGTTTACATTGATTTGTAACCTCTCTACCTTCCAGCAGGCAAAAATGGGTCTCCCGCAAAAACACCGCGCTCACGAGCACATCTGTTTTTCTTGGTGCTCTGCTACCTTGCTGCTGGCCTGTTAATGAACCCACCGGTTCTGGCATGCCAGGACATTTCCTAAGGAAGTGCTGCTACAAGGTAAGGCAGAGCAACGGAAGTACTAGCTCCCATCCAAAACACTACAGCCCGACCCATCGCTGGGTTGTATCAAGGGCTGCAGAGCCCAAAAATGAAAGTGCCACTTTGGAAGAGGACCGATTCCTAAACAGCACTCAGGTCCATGCACAAGAAGAGGACAACACCACTATTTTTATCCCTTCCCCACTGGCAGAAGGTTCATATTTCAGCAGGTATAATTAGTGCAGGGATTTCAGAGCTGAAAAGAAACAGGGAAATGTCAGCAGAGAAGCCCCATCAAGCCAGCCGGGAGACATACCATGCAGACATCAGTGGGACACAGGCTGGCCAGAAACAGCACCCTGCCAGGGAGCCACGCAGGGCTGCCACAGGAGCGGGGACGAGCTGGGCATCGAGGGTGGCCCTGTGCAGGCTGGTCCCTCGATGAGGGGTGCAGCCCCAAAGGGCTGAACGTGGGATGCCAGGCTGGGACGAGGGTCGGTTATGGCACCGCAAGGGGCGAGCCAGTACCAGGGTGCCCAGCCAGAAGCAGACAGGGCTACAGCCAGGCTTCAACATGGCACCAAGGGGTCCAGCCAAGAGACGGGGCTGGAGACAGGCCCACCAAGAACCCAGTGCAGAAACAGGCTGGGGCCCTGGGCTGGTGTGAAATTGGCTCCCAAGCCCATGATGTGGGTGGGGGGCCCAGGTGAAGCCAGTCAGGGCCATTAAGACCCATTAGTGCCCTCAGGTCTTTTTTATTGTTGCTTCTGGCCGCAGTGGGTAACTGGGCTCTAGTGCATGTCTCACCAGTGGGCCATGCAGCAGAAAAGCAGTTATACAGCCCTCCAGGCTGACCACCCTCTGACAGTAGCGGGGCTGCTTCTAAGGGACCGGTCCTGCCCTAGGAGACAGTTCTTGCTTTGCTCTCTGCAGCAAAAAATCGACTCTGCCTGACATTTCAGCCCCCGGAGGAGAGGGAAACATGGGCTGTAAAGGAAACATTGACTGTACACGGAACATACTTCACTGGCCCCTTGGGAAAAGTAACTTTGCCAGTTCACAGCATGTGGGATCAGCAGCCGGCTTAAATCAGGTCCAGTTCAGACTCACCCCTGACTAAAGCACATGGTCTCAAGGACTTTTGCTGGCCAGCCTGTTCAATAGGGCTCCCTTCTGTCGAGTTACCTCCATTAGGAACTGGAGACAGCAGATGATGCTAGTACCAGTGGCCCAGACCCCAGCTGGGCTCAATTACTTTTGTAGGTGACCTGCACCTCTGATGGTCAGGGCCAAGTGCCCCTCATTAGGCACTGAAATTAGTACATCACACTGCTTGCAGGACTAAAAGTTTTAAATCTTCTGACAGAAAGCATATGATACAATGAACTCTAATTTTCCTCATGCTATGGGTGACCCTAGAATAAAAGAAGCTCTGACCTTCATGAGTAGGTTTGCTTTACATTTCGCCTCCCTTGCACACAGACTGAAAGCTTTTCATTCCAGCTATAAGATTGTTTTTTCTTCCATGAAATACTCTCAATACAGTACCTTTTTTGAACTTCGTCATTCCTCGGCTGCGCTGAGAAAACCGGTGCTCCATCTGGCCATTTTTCCTCCACCAGCAGCCCCGCTGCCCCTGGCCCACAGCAGCGCTGCAGGGCTGCAGAGCCACGTCCAGCAGCCAGAAACGCAGAGGCACCGCTCGCTGCTGGAGCAACGCTGCTCTCTGCTGGGGAACCAACGCGTGTGCATGCTGGTGCCTTCGCACCTTCACCGGGCTTCGGTGGGTTTTTTTGCCTTGGAAAAAACAGAACAGCATACCTAGGCTGGGATAATCCCTTTTTTATGTTCACCGGGGAAAGCAGTGGTTGTGTTTAAGGGGGATAGGGAGCATTCATACAAACATACATACGTGTACAATCACCTTCCAACCGTTGCATGCTCACCAGGAGAGATCAAAAGCAGTTTTCACCATGTAGAAATATTCACCCTTTAACATAGCTCCAACGTGCTGCTGGTTTGCCTCCCTTACATATACACACAGAGGAAAGAAATAGTCCAACCCTCCTTGCTTGCCCCAAGGGCTTTATTCACTTGTTCTCAGAGTCTTGGCTCCCATCACAAGCAGGACCAGGTCTCTAACTTCCTCCCAGCTGGATTTCTGCTCCATCTGGACAGCCTTTGGTCCACCTCCTCCAACAGCCCCCACCACCTATTTGGTTTTCAACATTTTAGCACTTAAGTAGTGTCCTGAGGCAAGGCAGGAGTCCTTGGACCTTTCTCGCTCTGCTGCTCATCAGCCCTGAGCACCCACAGTGGTCTTTCGGGGGGTCAACTTCGCAGGTGCCCACCATTACGTGCTGTCAGTTATGCCATCACAGTTGGATCTGGTCACTGAATAAGACGTTTTCCTGTCAAGCACCTCAGGCCTTTCATGATTTCTACACATCCCAGCAAAACTATTGGGTTTGCCCCTAATTGCTAGTTTCAGG
>NW_009217936.1:0-1435 GCF_000690835.1 Fulmarus glacialis
GGGGTGCGGTGGGGGTTTGGGGAGGTTTTGTTTTAAGTATAGGATCAATGTCAACTTTAAAAGTTGGATCCCTAGGCCCCCTCACCAGCAATCTTTTATCTGAGAGCAGTGCAAGGGGGGGGCAGACCGTGGGAGCTGGCTGATCCTGCTTTAGGAGCTCTGGGCAGGACGTGGGCTGAGGTTTAGAGGAATCGGCTTCGACTGTGATTCAGGCAGGCTCCTTTGGTAACTCGAGGTAAATCGGTCACTTTACCTGCTTCTGGGGTCTGTAGGAAGAGGTTCAGCGATACGTCTCTCTGTGCAGATGCTATCTTTAAGGATTTAAAGCCCCTTAAGTGTTACTGTAGTAACACGAAGTAAATCCCATGTTTGCCATGCACAAAGGTACCAATGCCTAGCAGTTTTAGAAGGAGGCGTCTGCCCCCTCGGACACTGCTCCGAGCCCTGGGCTGGCTCCGAGGGGCTTCAGTTTGCCTCCCCCCATGTCAGAGCAGCGACTCTGGACGCCCTTTCCCGAGGTGCAGCCTTCCCCCTTGCTCCTCGTGCATCCCCTTCCGCACGCGTTCCGGGGCTCTCGACTGCACCGTGCCGGGAAGGGCTCTGGTCTCTTGTGTTGTGCCTGGGCTTAGACTTAATTACAGAGAGCTAAGCCTTGGCCAGGAGTGATTCTTCACAAGGAGCGGTTTTTCCCTCCCCAGAGCTACATAAGCCATTTCCCAGGGCGCTGCTGGACCCGTGCGTGCCCCCGTGCACGCGATGTTGTGGTCCTCCTGGCACGTGCTACCTCTTGGCAGCACAAGCAGGTAAAAGCTGCCCAGAGAGGCAGGCCGGCTGGGCTTCGCGCAGGTGCCGGCACTCCGGGTATCTACGTGAAAGGAATCAAGTCCTGAGTCTTGGCAGAAAACCCTAAAACAACAACAACAACAACAAAAAAACAGGGAAAGAAAACCCCAAAGCCTTGAACTAAGGAACGGCAGTGATAAACAGCCTTTATATTCCTGGGGGCTGGCCTATCAGCTTTTATTGCCCCCTTTTTTTTTTTTTTTTTAGCAATGCAAATCCAATCCATTTTTTAGAGCCTCACCTCTACCTCTTCACACAGGTCAAGGGGAGCCTGCCAGCCTTTCAGCGGGACAAGCGAGGTGCTCCTCGAGGGTCCTCGTCCCCGCATCAGGACCCCTCAGAGACCTGAGCGGGCAGCCTGCATCTCCAGTTTCTCAAGCCCTCTGCTCCGCAGCATCTCCTCGCCCGTGCCCACGGGACCAGGCTCTGCTGCTTTGCTCCAGCTCCACTCATGGCCGCTGCCGAGCGTGGTCACCCCCCTATGAAGGAGGCGATGGTGGACATCGACACCAAGACCAAGCCCTCGCAGCCTCACTGGTACGAGCGCTATGTCCAGCCCTGCGTGGCCGAGCTGCTGGGCAGCGCGCTCTTC
>NW_009217936.1:1452-3148 GCF_000690835.1 Fulmarus glacialis
TCGAGGACGCGGAGGGCGTGGGGAGGCTGCAGCCCGCCCTGGTGCATGGGCTGGCCCTGGGGCTCACCATCGCCATCCTGGGAGACATCAGGTAAGGGGGGGCCGGCACCTGGGGCTGCACATGCTCCCCCCCACCTCCTCTGCACCCCCCCGGGGGCGGCTCGGTCCCTGCTGCAGCACCCGCACGGTTTCCAGGCGGGGGCAGGAGGAGATGCTCCTGTCTCCTACACGCTGCCTTCAGGATCTTTCCTGCCCAAATATTGGTGACGGCAGCAGCGCGCGCTGCCATCGAGCCTCGGGGTGAACGGCCTGGCTGTGCAGGTGGTGGTCGTCCACAACGCCTTGGGTTTGGGGGAGTTCGCTTGGCTTTTGATTGCAACGTTTTATTTTTAGCCCCTTTGAATAAAAATGGTCAAAGCTGAAACAGAAGCATTCCTTTGGAAAGCTGAGATGTTTCCTTTTAAAAGGATGTCAGAATTGAAACACTTTGATCCGAGTACGCTACTCCCCTGTGTATTTTCAGGTGAAAAATTTGGATTCCATTTACAAAATGGTTTCAATTCCTCAAAAGCAACAACAAAAGCTTGTTGAAAATGGCGTTGTTTAACGCTAAGATACAGATTTATCCTGAAGGGAGAAGCTGAAACAGTCCCTGTGGAGTTTCATCCCCTTCTCTCCGGTCGGCTCCGCGCAGCCCAGGGCCGGGGTGGCTCTGGGCTGGGACACAAACACACTGTGGCTCGGCCGGGCTCACGTGCGAGCCCTGGAGTCCAGAGCAAACTACCTGATAATTTATCAGCGCCTGATTAGGAGGGCTAACGCCCCGGGGTGAGGCTCGTGCAGTCAGGACTCAGTGACCCGGGGTGCGTGTGCCGGCGGAGCCGAGCCGGACACCCGCTGCACCCCGAGCCCTCGGCACAGCGAAGCCACAGGCCAGGGGAGCAGCACGGGAGGGCTCTGTGATGAGGGGCTGCAGAGGGGTCCCCGGGGGTCCCCGTTAGCTCTGAAGCCAGGAGGAGCTGGCTCAGGGTCCTGCGCAGGGAGAAGTTTTAGCCTAAAGTCAGGTTTTAGAGATCTGTGCCCAGGGAGGCTGCAGAGGAGCCTGGCTGGGGATGAGTGCTCCCGCGGGCGGGTGGGTGCTCCGGCCGGGGTTTATTTGCAGACAGGTCCTCCTTTAGCTCCCGAGCTCCCACCCTTCCCGGGGGCATTTGCAGCCAGAGCCCCATGCAGCCGAGACGTTTGCTAGCCTAAACAACGCAACTTCTTGCTCTCATATGATGGGTCTTTAATTACAGCTGAAGAATAAGATGTAATTATAGTTCCTAGACACTCTGACTCATCGCCTTCACTGGCAATTATTACTAGGGCTGATTGGTTATGAAACTTGTTCATTAATGCGTGTCCCGTGGTAATCTGTTTTAATTAGAAGGTATCTGAGTTTGTCTTGCATGTGGTCTTCAAGATGAATGATCTAGGGGCTGCTGCCAGCCCTTCCCCGGGGCCGTGGTGGGCAGCGCGCAGGGATGCGGGGAGACCTGTGTGCTTTTGCATTTGCATCGAGCAAAGGGAGATAAACCCTGAAAATCCCAGCAGAGTCCAGCAGCGCTGGTGTGGCCGGGAGGTGGCCTCAGCCCTGCCCGACAGCCCTTGTCCCCTTCCCTGCCTCCCTGGGTACCAGCTCTGCCAGCCGCTCTCC
>NW_009217936.1:3233-3438 GCF_000690835.1 Fulmarus glacialis
GCCGGGTTGTGCCGCCTGCCACAAGCAAAGCTCTTGCTGGGGGGGGGCAGCGGTGTAACCCCCCCTGTACCAGGGCCTTGGGCAAGGGTCGGTGCACGCCACAGCCTGCAGCACCCTGCAACGCCGGGAGAGACCCCTTCCCCCCGCACCTCCCCTGGCAGTGCCGTGGCAGCTCCTGGAAGCACCTGGGGGTCTGCGGAGACCC
>NW_009217936.1:3648-4671 GCF_000690835.1 Fulmarus glacialis
CCAGCACTGTAGGAGGGGTTGGGTGTCCAGTGTAAAGGTGCTGCTGCTTTGAAGCAGTAACTGCAGAGAAAGGAAATGCCCAGATTCTGCTCTTCTGCAGTGCATAGCGTCTTCTCACGGGAAGGACAGAAAAAGCATTTGTGGCTCCAGCCCATGGCGAGCGCAGCGCTCGAGCCCCCAGGAGTGAACCCCGTGCTGGGGGTGAACCCCACGCTGATGCTCCTCTCTCCTTTGCAGTGGAGGCCACTTCAACCCCGCCGTGTCCTTGGGCGTGTGGCTGGGCGGGGGGTGGGCGTGTGGCTGGTCGGTGGGCTGAACATCACGATGCTCCTTCCTTACTGGGTCTCCCAGCTCTGCGGAGGGATGATAGGAGCCGGCCTGGCAAAGGTACGGACACCCGGGGAGTCTCTTTAGCCAGGGCTGACGCTGGGGTGCAGGGACTCCCCCTGCTCTGCCAGAGCTGGCCGAGCCAGCCCCGGGGTCTCCAGCAGCAGTGTGCGTGACGGGGAGGGTGAGGGGGCCTCAGTGCATTGGTTCTGCATGTAATTAAGAGCACTCATTTCTCACAAGGTGATATGGCTCAGAGGTTTGCTGCGCGGGTGCGGGGCTTGTCTGGCGCTCGGGGCCAGGGTGCCCGGTTCCTCCTCCCAGGTCTTTCACGGTCTGACTGCAGGACTCGGACAACTCGCCCCCCGCCGCAGGCTCAGCTCTGGGGTTCCTCCTCTGCTCGGCCCGCGGGGGCCCGTCTAATTAATTCTCGATGGCAGCTGTTCTCCAGAGGTTTGCTATGGTATGCTAATTAGGCACAGAACGATGCGCGGTACCTCTGCAGCTCCAGCCGTTTTCACGCACGGTGTTTGCCTGCGCTTCTACTTACGGCACTGTGCTTTAAGGTTAATTTATGTTTGGTGCTGCCCGTTCCCAGCGTCCAGGCAGCCCGCACCCAGCCCCAAACCCCTCGGGGGCTGGGTGAGGCTCATTCCGCCAGGACAGCACTGGCTGGGGCATTTTCCCACGGGACCG
>NW_009217936.1:5176-5415 GCF_000690835.1 Fulmarus glacialis
AACCCCTCGGTGGCTGGGTGAGGCTCATTCCCCCAGGAAAGCGGTGGCTGGCTCATTATCTCAGGAGACGTCAGGAGCCTTTGCTAATGAGTTTATATTTGCCAGGCGCTTAGGGCTGGCTTTCAGGAGGAAAGTGATGAGATTAGCTCCTCTTTAACCTGATGCTACGCCCGCCCACGCTGTCCTGACAGTGAGCACATATGCCCGTTACAGCCCACAATATGGAGCGTGGACAGAAC
>NW_009217936.1:5790-6233 GCF_000690835.1 Fulmarus glacialis
TAGGAGCCTTCGCTAATGAGTTTATATTTGCCAGGCGCTTAGGGCTGGCTTTCAGGAGGAAAGTGATGAGATTAGCTCCTCTTTAACCTGATGCTACGCCCGCCCGCGCTGTCCTGACAGTGAGCACATATGCCCGTTAAAGCCCACAATATGGAGCGTGGACAGCACAAACAGGGCTCCCCCCGCGCAGGCCGTGGCGGCGAGCGAGCGGTACGTGAATGCCAGCGGAGGAGCCTTCAGCAGCATCGCGGCCGACGAGCAGATCCCCTCCGTCCTCGTGGGTGAGATTGTCATGACCACCTTCCTGGTCCTCGTGGTCTGCATGGGGGCCGTCAATGGGAAGACCAAGACTCCGCTGGCACCGTTCTGCATCGGCTTCACGGTCACGGTCGACATCCTGGCGGGGTGAGCTCGCGAGCCCTCTCCCCGTGCGTGTTCCCACC
>NW_009217936.1:6252-6555 GCF_000690835.1 Fulmarus glacialis
TCCCCGGGCGGGTTGCCTGGAGCAGTGGGTCAGGGTGGGACCACGGCTGCGGGGATGGAGCTGGTGCCCAGGGCTCCCTGCGGTGCTGGCTGAGCAGAGCCCGGGGGGCAGCTCCAAGCACTGGCTCCCCACATCAGGGGTCCCCCGCTCCCTCCCTGGCCAGCGCTGTGGCTGCTGCATCCTGCACCAGGGAGGGGAGAGCGCCCATGCCTGGGGTGGGGTGGGATGGGATGGGGTGGGATGGATGTGTCCCCTGGCAGCACAGCACAGGACCCGCTGGCCGGGGCGGGTGAGGGGAGCCGA
>NW_009217937.1:0-419 GCF_000690835.1 Fulmarus glacialis
ATGACGTCACGCTCAGCAATAAAAACTGGAGGAAAGAAGGAGGAAGTGGGGGATGTTCAGAGTTACAGCAGGAGACCTGAAACATTGTGGGAGCAGCCAGTCTGTGGTACGTGTATGCAGGTATGGAGCTGATGTTCACTGACCATTGTGTGACAGTTAAGATTTCCAGGCTGATATCAAGTAAATCAGGAAAGTCCTATAATTTGTGTGCAAGACCCAAAAGAACATTCTGGCATTGTAGCCTTGTTCTAGTTTGCATTTGGAGAAAGGAAGTAATAACCCTCTCCATTGGTTCTCCCTGCAAAGTTAATATTACTATTACACACAAAAAAAAAAAAAAAAAAAAACAGCTATTTTCTAAGTTTTGTTTGGAGTCTCCAGCAGTTTGCATTCCTTCCCGCCATGATCCTCCTAGGTGG
>NW_009217938.1:0-13423 GCF_000690835.1 Fulmarus glacialis
CGCACCGCGGGGACCCAGCCCGGTCCCGCAGAGACCCACCCCGCAGCAGCCCCAGCCTCCCGCTCCGCTATTGCCTGCCGTGCTGCCCTCCTCTCCGCCCACCCCCACCTGGGAAGCAGGGGGGCTGCGTGGGGGATCAGAGGCAGGGTCAGCGCTTGCAGTTTCCCACCTCTCGGTTAAAGTGTTCAGCCAGAAATTCCAGTGTGATAACATGGAAAAGGGGGCAGAGGACTCTAGTGATGGCTGCCGGACCCCCCCGGCCGTCCCCATGCAGCCGGGATGTGCAGGAAGGAAACACAGACTCCTGCCAAGCGCCTGGGGTGGAGGGACCCCATAGAAACCTGTTCTCCCCTTTGCTCACACATGTTAAAACAACCCTGACCACCATTACTGCAACCCTCTGGGCAACAGGTCCAGCCCCGAGGTGTTCACAAGCAGACTCAAAGAGGGAGGGTGGCAGGAACCAGGCATGGGAAACTGCCCATGCTGCACCCACCTCCTACTCCATTGCTTTGTGTAACCTCTTCTTGCACCAGTAAGAAAGACCACATCCTCCACAGGCAGCCTGCTCAGAAGCTCTCCCTAACGTCGCACCATCTTATTTCTTCCTTCAGTTTAACCTGCTAGGCACCCTGCAGTCCACACTTGCATTTGGAGAACGGACTGCACGCAGTTACCACATCCACCAGCTCTGGCACCTCCAGCTCATCCCTTCACCACTCATAGGTTGTTTTTTTCCCAACCTCTTCTTCTGCACTTTAAGACAGACATGGACAAAT
The DNA here is from genome assembly GCF_000690835.1 of Fulmarus glacialis. Classification (NCBI taxonomy): domain Eukaryota; kingdom Metazoa; phylum Chordata; class Aves; order Procellariiformes; family Procellariidae; genus Fulmarus; species Fulmarus glacialis. The sequence goes on from NW_009217938.1 coordinate 780, forward strand.
TGAGCCCAGAAGAGGGCAGGGAGTTAGAGAGCGTCAGTGCCGAGGGTTGGTCCTTCTACCTGGTGGGCTACACACCCCTTGAGGGGCTCCATCCTCTGTCCCGTGTCAAGAGCACCAAAGCCTTGCTGGAGTGGAGATATCCAGCACCCCTTTCTCTCACCCACACAGCTGAAGCACGCATGGCAAAGGCTGAGGTTAGTGCACCTCCATCTGACCAGGACCACTGCCCTTTGGATGAATCATCCTCCCCACTCTGAGAAGGTGGACGCACAGGAGACAGCTCCCTAGGGGAGCAAGGGGACCATCAGGGACAGGCAGGCAGCAGGACTGGACCCGACACACCAGCTCTGTGCCACGCCAGCGCTGCCTAGCTCATGGGGCTGCTGGGGATCCGGAGCAGCCCGAGGCAGCAGCAAGGCGGCAGGGGGACACGGCAAGCACACCCTGCCTGTCCCCCCACACAAGGTGGGGGCGACTGCAAACAATCCCAGCATTGAGAGGCCGCTCGCCCCAGCCCATCTGCGGCTCCGTGAGCCTGTGGCAGACAAAGACAACGTTAGCCGATGGCGAGCCCTGCCAAGACGGGGGAGACAAACCGGCCTTTGTATCTGCAAAGGCAAAGTTAGCTTTGGGGAAAAGACTAGATATCTCAATGACTGGAGTCTGTGCTTTGGCTGATTTTCACTTGGAAGTTTCTAATCCACATGCAGATGACAGCAGAAGTCCCCAACATTCCCCTTCTCTTGCCTGCCCCACACGAGATGAGCTGGGGGTCCCACCGCAGATGCTCCCTCATGCAAGGACCTTCAGCACGCAGCACCGGTCCACAAACACACGCTCATAGCAACAGGAAGACTGAGCCAAGAGGAGTTTGACCCATCCCAGCTTAAATCCATTTATCACCCATGTTTTTCTTTTGCCCCCAGACCAGCAGAGAGCTGGGGGCTCAAAAGCATCCCTCCCCAGGCGTAAGCCAAGCAGGGTCTGCACTTCTGCCCTCAGACCTGGCCCATCCTCTCCCTTCCCAGTGCTTGAACTTCATGTCCGTGCCGGCAATAATTTCCATATGCAGAAAAACAAACCCCCAAGGACAACAGGTTTTCTCCCATTTCCTCCCTTCCCAGCTCCAGGACGAGAGCAGCTCTCCTGCCTGCAGCGAGCCAGCAGGTGCCTATCCTTGCTCGTGCCCGCAGCACAGACCAGCACGTGTGCTGTGCTTACCTCCACAGCCGTGCAACCACTCTGAGGTGATCTCAGCACAGATCTTAAAGGTGGGAAGCATTTAACGGTGGCCAGTAATGGCTTTTGCGCAGCCAGGTCAGCCCAGCCCACCCCAGGACACGGTTCCCAGGGGAACCTCTCTGAAAAGGCAAATCCTCCCTGCAACTTAATGGGAAAAACAAGACCAGATATAAAGGGAATCAGGAAGAATTTTTTTCTTTACACAGCACTCACTCTGGAAAGCTGACATAATGGACTGAGATTAAATATACGTATTTAACCACTGCTGCAGTGAAATCATCAGGTTTGACAGTACGTACCAGGTTTTCACTACCGGTACAAGCCCTGTCACTCACACCTTCTTTAGTCACAGCTAGATCACGTTGCATTACTTCAATTAAAAAATAAAACACTTGCCCAGCACTCCCTACAGCTCCCACCACTACATGTGAGTACTGCGCCCGGCTGTGGTACCAGTAGGTATTTGTCAGGCTGTATGAAAATGGTGAAAGGTGGGAAAAGGCTGCAAGCCCTCAGTCGTGGCATTTACTGCTCACCCATGTGGTGAGGCACAGCCTCTCCCTGCGGGCAGAGGTTTGCTTTGCAATATGAAAATGAAACAAAGGTATCGTGCACGCCAAATGCTTACGTTGGAGGGCCAGGCATCAGCTTGGCTTCCCCAAACACCAGCACACCTCTTCCCCTACCAACCATCAGCGAGTGAAAGACAGGGAGCGTGGCACAGCCCCGACTCACCCTTTGACAAGGTCCATCCCGCCCCTCGCCTCAGGGTCCGCAGCAGCTCCTCCCGGGCTCCCGGCGGCCAAGGCCAAGAGATCGTGCACCGCGATGCAGACCTCCACGCTCCACCATCGCTAGACACCCTGCACCGCTGGAAGGGAGAGAGAGATGGAGACCCTGCCCGTTAGTGAGACGGACGGAGCCCAGCACATCGTCAGCACATAACCGAGAGGTGAGGGACACCCTGCACCCTGCAGACAAGGACAACCACGTGCCCAGAGGAGACGCACTTCCCACCCAAACGGGGCCAAGAACCACCGAGTGATCTGGTCCAGCACAGTCCCACGCAATGGCTTTGGCTCATCCCATCCCTCAGGCCTGAGCCATGAGCTCAGTTTAAGGGATCTCAGCAGCCATGAGCATGGGCACACTGGTGTAAAAGCACACTCACGTGAGGATGCAAACCTTCCTTCATTTGCTTGGTATCTCTGACATTAAACCAGGATACGCTGTCTTCTTTCTAGATGATTATCAGTCACTGGATTGATAATGGATTACATTAGCTAATGGATTACATTAGTTTCTTATTTGGCAGTAAAAAGTAGATGTATGAGCAAGAACTATGGGCTTTTACTTTCATATATCCTCCCTCCTCTCTATTTGGCACTAGCAGCCAAAATATATTAGTGCTTCCTACTGACCTCAGTAAATATGCGTGGCTTGGCAAGAACACCCAATGCATTTACTCGCTGCCATGCTGATGTTCATTTATTATTACATGGATGTATTCTCATTAGCCTGCAACCTGGTATGATAAGAGAGATGAGATGCTCCACTCAGAAGCCAAGGCAGAAGTATGAACTATTGGGGAAAAAGAAACCCTCCACCAGGAGCGGGGAACTGGTGTGGATCAGTGACCCTACAAGAGAAAAAAAACCCACCAGCACATATACAGGCTCCCCTGGCTCTGGGCTGGCCTGCCACTATAGAGAAGAACATGGAAAAGGGAAGGAAAAGGAATAAATGAGGTAAGACCATCAGCAGACACCGTCGTTGGGTGAAGCCTTTGCTATCCAAGGGGAACAGCTAACGCACCGGGACCCATGGCACACGCGAGCCTCAGAGGCGCCACGACCCCTTCCCACAGCACAGCCCTCAGCCCCTCTTGTGGCACGGCGCAGGCTACGATCCCAGTGCCCACCGGGCCTGGGAGGATGCTCGTGGCTGCTGTCCACAGCCATATTGATAGCAAAAACTAGAGAGGACAGGGAAGTGCAAAAAGCTATCAGGGGAGAGAGCTTTAGCATGAAGTCTTCCTTCATTAGGGATAATAGAGGAAAAACTCCCCCACTAAAAAGAGGCATCTCAGTGCTGCTTCTGCCATATCACAACATTGCTCCATTTTCATCTGTTTCAGCTCAGAGCGCCTTTGCTTTTAGCCTCCAAACACTAATGTGCATATCATTAAGCTGCCTGTTGCAGATTTACCCTGTGATAGACAGAAAAAGGTGGCTGCCTGTCTTCAGCATCACTGAAATTCAGACAAATATCTGCTTGGATTCAGTCTCCGCTGTGTAACTGCTGCCTGCTTCAGCATTTATATTCAAGGCAAATTTGTTGGGGGAAAAACACATAAAAACATTATTTGCAAATCATTATTTTTGCTTCACTAGAGCTGGATACTGATGCAAAAGAAGTATTTGAACCACATCCTTAGTCACACCTGTTAATCAGGAAACCTGCTCTCACCAAGCGAGGACTGTGCCTCTGAATTTGTATTAATGCTCACAACCAAGTGAACTGCTTTCCCTTGCTCCTGTTCCAGCTGTGGCTGCTAAAGCAGCAGAAAGCAAAAATTATTTACCTTCAGAAAATCTTGCAAAATCCAGGACAACTGTCAGGTGGAAGCCTGGAAATCCCAGTTTCAGCTGGAAATATTTTTCTGCCTGTACATTGGAGACTGCAACCTCAGCCAAGTAGTTAAGGCTCTAATCACCGTGCCTGACGTGGAGAAAGATGCCAGGGAAATTTTATTTATGACATAGCTAATGGGGTTAACCCTTAAGCACTGGACAAATCTTCCAGCTCATTACCCAACGTTAAGAATCACTTGGACAAATTAGGTATTGGGAAGTCAAGCCTGCAGAGCAGCTCTTTGATTTACCTTAAAATGACCTAGAAAAGAAAATGTCACACATGCCCCTCCTGGTCATCCTCACAACACAGCAGCACTATGGTTAACATCCAGAACGCAGGACAGGGTTAGGCATTTAATTAAAAAAATGTGATTTTCTAAACTAACACCCCTCAGCCAAGGGATGCTCTTCCCTGGTTTGCCTGGAAAGCTAAAGCAAAGCTGAGGCATCCTTGGGCTTGCGAGGTACAGGGGAAACAGCAAATTTTTGACGAAGAAGAAAGTCTGGAAGAAAACTTCTGCATGCTCAAGTAAAGCAGATTGCAAAGAGAATCTAAAAGGGAAAACGTAGGCAAAAAGAGTACAGCAAATGGGATGAGACTACACATGTAACTCCCAGTGCCATTAAGGGCATCCTGACCAGAACCAAAGAGAAGATTGTTCATCACTTCTCTCCCATCTGCTCTGCTTTTCCACCTGTGCTGCTCTTACAGCCGGGGAGGGAGGGTTGTTGTAGGCAGAAGACAACACTGAAGGGAACTGGACACCCCGTGATAGTCCCCTCCCTTGCCAGGCTCCTCCAGACAGCGCTTCGTTCAGCCACCAGCTCACCACAAAGAGGAAGGTTTCCCATCACATCACCACCTCTGCCCCATGCACCAGCTACAGCAGACATACAGGACCTGGGCTGCTGAGCTGTTACAGCCCCATTTCATCTCCTTCCCACCTCAGGCAACGAATGAGGAGCAAAAGGCAAGGAAGAGCCGATGCAGCTAGAGATGTTCCTTAAACGGTGGCAGCCAAAGGAACCAGCTTCATCTGGTGTTTCAGGAATTGAGATCATAGTATGGCTGAGGGTAGCAGGAACCTCTGGAGATCAGTCCAACCCCCTGCTCGAGCAGGGCCAACTACAGCGGGCTGCCCAGGATGGTGTCTACTTGAGTTTTGGGTATCTCCAAGGCTGGAGACTCCACAACCTCTCGGGGCAGCCCAGTCCAGTAAAAGAGCATTTTTAGTGTTTAAGTGCGATTGCCTGTGTCTCGTTTGTGTTCGTTACCTCTGCCCTGTCACTGGCACCTCAAGAAGAGCCCATCTGAGGGCAAACCCCTCCTTGCTGCCACACACACGGTAACACAGTCATACTGGGCTCATTGCTACGGTGCGAGGAGCTGACACCATACCTACGTCTTAGGCTTCTGCGGGTGCTGAACACTTCAAAACCCATGTGTGGCTATGGATAGGGAACGGGGTGCTGTAGTGCCCAGGGGCTGGAAGGAGAGGTTCCCAGCCCTCCTCCCTAGTCCATGCAAAGCCAGATTCCGCAGCAACATATCTCCTCCACCACCAGGACAACGCAACTGAAATTCTCACTGAATGGAAAGAAAATGCTCTTTTGCTCTTTATGGCCAGTCCCAGAAGGAGCTTGTGGTGGGATGCTGCTTCTTGTTTTGCCAAGAGCGTGCTTCAGCACCTCCGGCTGTGGGTTTGCTCTCAGGAACTCGTCCAGGCGCAGCAGCCATGGTCACCGGGGCCAAGAGATAACCCTCTTCTTCCTCCTCGAGCTGGAGAAGGGTGCATCCAGGGAGCTATGAGCCCTCACACTTCTGACTCCCGAGCACCTCTAGCTTTTCCTCTCTGCAGTGAGGGTGCCTGAGCACAAACAGACCTTGGAAAAGGCTCCCTTTTGCTGCCAGTGCACTGCCACTGCAGGAAGGAGCCAAACAGCAGTGAAACTCCAGTGTGACAAAACCTGGATTACCCTTTCCACTTTCCCAACGCTCCCACAGGACCCAGGGAATCATTCAGTCAGACAAGGTAAAACACTCCAGACGCACATAGGACCAAAAGGATGCTTGTTGCAGGTTTGGTCCTGTGGTCTTGCAGCAGGTGCTTCCCAGAAGGGGATTTATTTCATACACCAGGACATTAGCACCAATGGCCAGAGATGCAAACCCACCCAGCAGCCCACACAGAACCCCTTACAGAAACATTCACACTTGTCTTCTCTCAAAAGAGAGTTTAGTTCATGCAGTTTCAAGTCATTATATTTTTAGCCAAATCTTGTGCAATATTTGCAGAGTGAGGATCATTGGCCTGGCAACCACTGATTTTTACATTAATGATTTTGACTTCTTTGCATAAAGTGGACAGCCAAAAAGAGTGCGGAAATAAAGAGCTTCAGGAGGTTCTTTCAAAGAAAAGGGAAGAAAATTCCCTTTTGCCAAGAACAAATACAGACCATTCAGGAATTCCTGGGAGCTTCGGTTGGTTTTGAATTAAAAGCAAGTGCAGACAAACATAGTCACTGAAAGAGTTTTGTGCCCTTAACTATTGAATTTGCCACCAAAGCAGCACGCACCTTAATGAGAAGGAAGCAAGAATTACACATTCACTGCTCAGACATTTGCACGCCAACACACAAACAGCAGGAGGAAGAAACAGCCATGCCACCTCTGCAGCCAGCCTGCCCCAGACCAGCTGGCCGGAGCTGGCACAGGGCAGGACTTTCCATCCCCAGCAGTACGCTGGCCAATCCCTCCCCACTGCCCCTTCAGCCACCCCTTTGCTGGTGCAAGCACATGGATGCCATGTAAGAAGGGAAAGCTTGACACCACATCAGGCACGAGGGGAAACCCCATCCCCCGTGCTAACAGAGCCAGGGGAGCAGCCCCGTGTTCCCAGGCAGGGACAGCGCTGATGTCCCATGCACTGCACAGCCCTGCAGCCCTTGAGGGGGCTGCCCAAGCTGCCACATCCCCTCACCCTTTCCAATAGCAGGCAGCTAGGAAAGACAAGGATGAAAGCAAAATAAGGAGAAACTTTCAGGTGAGCACCTCACACGGATTGAGAGCAATAAACTCTTACTATAGCCATAGGCCAGCTCAAGCTGGGGATCTGGTAGATGAGGACTGCTGCCAGTTATGAAGTCTCCCCAGCTCAGAGAGGGAGCAGAGATGCACTTGTCCATAGGGAGGGACACAGACAACTACTCACGGGACTGTACAACGTAACGTCCCCTTCATACCCAGAGCAGAAAGGTAAGACATCAGCGAAACAGCAATGCACATGCACCCTTTAAAGCGCTTTTTCCCCCTAGGCTGGGCTTTGCTCCCCAGGGTAAGATCAAAGGGTGCTTTGGTTTGAGAAAGCTGCTGCTCCGCTATGGGTTACACTCTCCAAGAGCAGAGCGGGCAGCACCGGACCCAGAAGTACCTACTGTGCCAGCACAGGGGATCCCAAGCCAGAGTCCAAGAAGAGGAATTAACCCCACGTCCCTCAGAGGCAAAGGCATTTGGGAGAGCTCAGAGACGGGAGCCAATAGCCAGGGACTGCAGCAGGCAAAGCCTGCCTGCCACCCTCCAGCCCTGCTGTGGGGAGGACACAGCCCTGCTCCTCTCCAGTCTCCCCTCCACGCTGTTGCCCAGCAGGTGCTGGGCTTGCCGCAAAGTCCATGCAAAACACTCACTCTATTAGGACTGGCAAGCACTCAGGAACAAGCTACTCCCTTCCCTGCCAACTCGATGGGATGGGAGGAAACTCATTAGAGCAAGATACAGTCGCTCCCCGCACAGGGCAGGGAAGGAACGGGCCATCCCAGGCACCCAGCAGCCTGTTAGGATGGGGAACTCTGCTGCCGGGCGCACCCCGGGCAGATGTGGGGAGGCTGGGCTGCACCACCGCCTCCTCAAAATAGCAGCAGCTCTTCCATTTTGTTCCCAGCCAGCAGTCATGCCCACCTCCCCCTCATGAAGGCAGACAGCCCTCTGCTTTTGATGCTGGCTCCAGAGGCTGCAGACCTCAGCTGGAGGTCTGCAGGGGGACCGGACCACGGAAGAGCAGGGACTGTGCCACGCTGCGACAGTCACGGACTGTATGAAAGAGCTTTTGCATGCTGTTTCATGCACAAACACGAATTCTCTCTGTCCACTTCCCAGCCAGGGCCCTGGCAACAGCCCCGTCCCCAGCACCACAGTACAACATGGCCCCTGTGCTCGGTCAGAGCTGCCACAAGGGGCTCTGCCCATCGTTATGGCATCTGGCACTGCAGACCTGCCCACATCCTGGGGTTTACTTCGAATCAGGTTCCTTTCCCACAGAAACAGAAGAGACACCACAGACATGGAGATAACTACAACCTCAAGGAAAGCAAGCACCGTAACTCACACAGCCCCGAACGAGGTACCTGGGAAGCCGCGTGTCCCAGGGCAGAGCACGGCTCACCGACAGAGCACGTGGTCCTGGCAGAGCCGGCTGGGCTATCTGCCCAACAAGCACAAACCTGGGTCCAACCACATCCCCAATTCACCAGCACGACGAGGAGAAGAACACGCCTTGGTTTTCAGTTTGGTCTCTTTTTGGTGAAAAGGGGCAGGCAGTGATTTCTGGCCAGAGCAGGCACAAACGAGCCACACAAACACCCATCGCCACAACACACTGCGGCAGAGCCCTGCGGCTCACCAGGGACACCCCAGCACCCCAAGGGGCACATGGCAAAGGAGCAAAAGAAACAGGGCTACGTACTCATTCTGCACCGGGGAACTCGCAGGCCACCGAGCCAGGCTGCGGCAGAGCCAGGAAGCACAAGCTCCGTCCAAGTCGGTCGCACAGAAGAAGGATGGCGTGATGGAGGGACCCACAAGCCACCTCAGCCCCCTGTTCTCATCACCACCAGCACCACGTCAGTGAGGATTTAATTCCCCGATTCAAGAAAAGAGAAATCGGAAAGCTCTCCCCCCACCCAACGCAAATGGCTGCTAACAGAAGCAGCCTGGCGCAGCTGTGCTCCCCCAGCACACAGAGCCCGGCTCCGTGCAAGACTCCAGCATGTCAGCAAGCAAATCCTCTTTGCCTATGGGTAGGGAGGAGAAAAAAAGCATCAAGAAACTCTTTGTCTACAAACATCCCAGCCGGGCGCACGTGCAGCATGCGCTTCCTGACGAGGGCGGAGGGGGAGCCTGAACTTCAGAGACACCATTTCCGCCTGCAGCTCGATCCGCTCACTTATTGTCTTCTAAAAATAAAAGTAAACACTGAAGAAGAGCTCTTTGTTTTTATTTCTGCTGTGTCAGAGAAATTTCTCTGGTAGGAACAAGTTGTGGGACCCCTTCGCAAACCTCTGGGAGCTTCCCCTTACACCAGAGCAATCCCAAAGCAGCGGTGGGTGTCCTGGTGACTGGCAGGCAAGGAGGGCTGCCCTCTCTTCCCTCCACCCCGTGGCTGCTGATGGTGCCAATGGTGAGGATTACCTGCCCCGGGTTCCCACCTGTGCCAGGCTAACGTCCTTTCCCCTCTACTGCAGGTCAGAGAAGAGGGCCATTGCCCAAAGGGCAGGAAACCTCAGTCTAAGCCACATCACTCCCCTTAACAAAGCACAAGGAAAGCCAGGGCAGTGGCCTTTTTAGCACATAAAACGCATATTAAAAAAGTAAGATTGAGATATGCACATGTGTGTATCTCACTTTTTTTGCTTCTAAATCTTGCTTCCTGACAAGCCCAGCAGCAGGCAGCGTTAGCTGGCCGACAAGGCCAAGCTTGAGCCCTGACCGGCCCCACACAGCCAATATCACTGATTAAAAGCAAGCACAAACTTCCTCACCAGGCAGCTGCCGTAATCTAAGCATCTTACTGCTTTGCCAGTTGTTTGTTCAGGCTCTTCCTTTACTATGGAGCTGCTGTACAAAACTGCAGGGTAATGAGACACAAACACAATTATCTTTTTTTTGACCTGTGCTAGGAGTAAATCCAGCCCAAATAGTCCAAAGCTTCAGGTATCCTCCCTGATTTTATGAAGTTGCTTATCTAAGCAAAACCCTGCAGGGACCAGCCTCACTACCCAGAGCAAAGCTCTTCCCCCACACCCTCATTAACAGTGTTTCTTTAATCTGCCAGCTCCAAAAACCAGACTGGAAAAAAAAAAAAAAAAAAAAAGACATTTGTTTTCCCCATTTGAGTGCTCTAACTCACTTCCCAGGGAAAGCACCATGGGAGATTTCATCAGGCTGCTAAGGACACCTCGCAAGGAGCAGCCGGGCTCCTGGGAGACGAAGTTATCCATCCCAAAGGCAAGGGGCAGCTCGGATGGACAGGAGGAGACACAAGCAGAGCCCCGGCTGCCAGCCTCCTTCGGCAACTGAGATCTCCCCCAGCTATGTGCTCTGCTGCACACCAGCATGCTGGACAGGCCCCTGCCCTCCACCTTGCCTGGGGACGAATGCATTAAAAGATAACGGGCTTGACAGAGCCCCAGCTTGATTACAGCAGCTTCAAGAGGGGAGGAAAAAAAAAAAAAAAAAAAAAAGAAGAAAAAAGCAAAGGAAAAGGGCTCATCATTGCGAACACCCTCCCCAGGACCCAATTATCCCCAGAGAGTAACGAAGTGCAATAACCAGGACTGGACAAGTAAATGAACACAGCCCTGTGCAATAAGCCGGCCTGTGAATGCACGCAGCAAAGCCTGCTGATAAAAATGCCATTAACTCCCAAACCATTCACTTCCTGGCTACCAAGTTACGCACAATGTGTTTGCTTGGGTTTTTTTTTTTCCCCCCTCCAGAGCAATGACAGTGACCTGAGACTGGATGCAGTCTTCGGAGCAGACAGGGCACTGCACAATGCTCCTGGGGCTCAGCACAGGTGGGGGAAGGGGAGTCTCTCCTCTCCAAACACAACTCAGCCCCCCAAAAGCCCAGCAGGACTCTACAACTGCAGACGTACCAGATAATGAGGACTGGAGTATGAAAAAAATAATTGTTAAACAACATTGTGTATGTGCATGTGTGCATGCACGCGTCAGGCCGTGGCTTTCGGGGCTCCACGGGGAGTGAGCTGCTGCCTCCCCCAGCCCAGACTAGCACCGTCCTCCATGGCTCTCCCTGCCCCGGGGCTGCAGCCAGGCTCTCCGTCACCATCCCTGCTGCTTCAGACAACGCACTCTATCATGAAGGGAGGACTCAGCAGTGTGCAACCTCCCCCCAGTCTCTTTCAGCATTTTTCTGCCCTAGCAGCTGGGTCTAACACAGGATGGCTCATTTTCCTCAGCCATCCAACCACTCCCTCTTTCAGCAGCTCTCGGAGGCTGCACATTAGCTCTGGTGACCTGTCACCAATTCACACCGCACAAAAAACCCACAATCAAATCCATGAAGCAACTCTACACATAGCAAGAAGAGGGAGAAAATAGCTTTGCTGCTCATTAGTTCACCTATGAGCCAGAAAGCCAAGCCACACCATTAAAATTTATGGGCAAAACAGACAGCAGGCTGTTTGACTAACAAGCATCCAGCATCCTCCCCTGCAGCAGGGAGAGCTCCAGGACCCCACCAGGGCTGAGCCAAGGGTGAAACCCAGGCAAGCCACAAGCCCTGCGTGCCCGGACAGCCAGCTTTCACCTTTGCTCATCCCCGGCACAGCACACATGCTCGCTACAGAAATCCCAGAGCCTGAGAAGCAATGCCGGGTGCAGAGCCGGGGCCAAACCAAACAGCAGCTGTGTCACAGGGGGACCGACACAGGGACGTGACCTGGCCGTGCCTGTGCTGCTGGGAACGCTGCCAGCCTGGATGGGACACGCTGGCAGCCAGGGCCAGGCTAAGAGCTGGCAAGAGCAGAGATGTTGTTAACCAGGAGCTTTAAAGCAGACTGTAACCTTTGCTAAAGAAAACCCACAATTTTTAGCATCCCAGTTAAAAACTGACCAGCAGCGGTGTGAAAGAACAACACTGTCCTTACAGGAGGACCTGTTTATTACAGCTGTAAACTTTTATGACACTTATCTCTCAGTTGTACCAGGACAAGTTGCAATGCATTGTTAAGTTGTGCAATTACAATTTTACAGATGTATGGATTGATTTACTCAAGGCATATCCTCTGGGAACCCAGGGGATGCTTGTCAGTGCCCACCTCAGTCCATCTCACAGCCTGGAGCCAACTGAGGCACGGAGGGACACTTCACACCTGAAGCACTCCAGTGGGAGTGACTCCAGCAGGAGCCACGGAAAGGCTTTGGCTTTCCTCCAGCCGTCATCTTAATTTATTTCAGTGTGCTTCCTGATGTTAGCATTAGAGGCAAAATCAACAGCGTAAACTTGCCAAAGCTATCAGCACCACCACGGCTTCTAGCAGCTGCCAGAAGCCGTGGGCAGGCAGGGGGAGCACCCCGGGGCAGGGCCGGGTTCCAGCAGTGCTGCCAAGGCAGGTCGCGTCCCGCCAGCCCAACATCCTCCCGCAGCCTCCAGCGCTGCAGCCTGCGCCTTCTCCCTAGAAAGGTCCAACCTCCAAAAACCCCCAGGCACAGGCAGGCACTGCTCCACTTCTGGGCGCACACACACGTCTGGAGCGGGAAAGCTTCACAACCACGCCACACAACGAGGCCGTGTCCCCCCACCCCTCTGCTCCTCATCCAGCTCCCCAGGATGAGCCAAGAGAGCGGGAACAGCCAGCGTTCCCATGGGACGTCCATCACCCTGCGGCAGACCTGGCTGCTCTCTGCGGACCGGGAAGGAGAGCAGAGCGGCTGGGTTGGGCAACACCGTCACCCAAAGCAGCGCAC
>NW_009217938.1:13454-22949 GCF_000690835.1 Fulmarus glacialis
CAGCCACTGCCAGGACACACTCAGCGTTCCCTGGGAAACACAGAGGAGGGCAAAACCCAGCCCTCACCCCTCCTGCCCCACACATTAAGGTATGTGTAGGCACTGCAACAGCACCCAGGAGGGGTAATTACTAGGATACCTGCCCTAGTTAATTATTACCTGGGCAGCTATCTACGTTTCTGTACAGGGACAGCCTCATTCAAATTCAGAGAAGGAGGCAAAAGTGGTACCAGCACTTTTGTACTTGCAGACCCACAAGCAGCCTGCCCAGCAGACCAGCTCATCCCTGGCGCCTCTCCACACACACGGAGGGCAGGGCAGGTCTCCCATCCTGGGGGGAAACAGGGCACAGAGGGGTGGCGTGATCTGCCCAGCCAAGCAGGGTCACGCTGCCTCTCCCAGGTGCCCTATCCATTAAGGCTCACCAGCTCTAGCCATACTGTGGAGGGGCTGGACCGCTGAAAAGCAGGACAGCTTTGCTGGTTTTGAGCCCTAGCACTTCCAGCCATTCTTCGTCTGCCACCAACAGCTCATTTCTACCAGCACAGCACCTTCTCTTGAAGCATGCTCACCTGCTCCTCTTCTCTTTCAAGTCCACATCAATATGTTGCAGAGCCAAGCTGCACAAGTGCTGGTGCCCAGCTCAGCTCGTTGGTGCCGAACGATGTGCCAGCAGCAGGGCAGACTGCTCCAGGAGCAGAGACCTTGCTGGTGCTCAGAGAGTGGAGGAAGAGCCCAGCAAGCCAGGCATGGAGAGGGCTGGGCTGGCTTTGACCTCCCTGGTTCTGCCAAACCTAACAGCACACCCCTCTAGAAGAGTAGGTTTCAGCTTGCAGACCAAAGGCCCTTCAAATCTAAAAGCTATTTCTGAGGGATGTACAAGGCACAACACCACAGCTCCATACACATTACAGAATAACCCACCTATCTAAGAAGTTCCTACTGGATTTTGCACCTGCACTGAAGCATGCCTAGAAAGCCAACAACTTTTAAGAGAAGTTGAAAACCTTTTTTGCATCATCATTAAAGGGAGGAAAAGAAGATAAGGAAGCCAAGATAAGATCAAGTGTGTGTTCTGTAAGCCTCAAGCCAACCTCAAAATTAAGTCCCGAGGTAAGAAGAGCAAATTAATTATTCTACCTCTCTGAAAAGTTTTTCCTTTACTCATGACAAGAGCATTCGTGTTCCGGACTGGGTGCGTTCAAGGGAAATGCTCTTTAATGCAGTTGGTGTGGTACCAAGGTGGGGGGAAAAAAAAAAAAAAAAAAGAAAAAAAAAGCGGCAAGCCCACTGCAAACCTTTCCTCCACAGCGTCATGTTTCTGCATGGATGCTCATAGTTTAAGATGGGGCATTTCTCCAGGACAGAGTAGGTTCCCATGTGCTTTTCTTTCCAAGAGCTACAGTCCCTGGGACCCTACTGAATACAGGCTCCCCGGCAGCCTGCCAGTACCCAAGCAAGGGTGTAAGCATCACCGCTTAGTGAAGAGGCATTTATGCAAGTTGTATCATAAATGCAGCCAGGAATCTCTCTGCCTGGAGGGTAAATACAGTCCAGTGACCTTACTGAGTCACTGCCTGCTGACTCATTGACTGGCAACTTGGGCAGCAGTTGGCTGAGTTGTAGGCAAGGAGATGTCATGGTGACACGGACTCACAATGACTCTCCCCTAACACAGGAGTCTTGCAGGATCTCCAAGACAACAGGGGCTTTTTGTTTGTAACAGCCATCATTCCCCTCTGCTCTTCTGCACCCTCTCCCACCTCCTCACGCCACGCATACGCTGCCAGGGGCCATCATCACACGGGAAGACAACTTCATCTGCTCTTGTGACAAGACAACTCCCAGCAGAAGCGGGTAAAGCCGTGTCACTGTTCAACATACCAAGAAATCAAGTGGAGAGGAGCAAAAGGCCACAATGCCACACAAAGCAGTGAACCCAGAGCCGAAACAGCAGCCAGCCCCCAGGCACCACCCCTCTGCCCCTGCTGCGCAGCAGCCCTGGCTCCAGCTGCCATGCAAACCCCATCTACAACCACTTGCAGGGTGCATACTAATACCTGCACTGGGCTCTCCCTGCCAGAAAGTCAGCCTTCTGCAATTACTGCCTTGTCCCCGGGGAGAGAAGGGAAGAGGGATGTAACGCTCTGCCAGCACCGCTGTCCCACCCCCACACACACACCCCTCGCAAACACAAAGATCTCTTCACAGGAACCACGTGAAAGGGTTGGTGTCAGTGCTTGCTTTGGGAGCAACACAGAGGGTTAAAGCTCTAATATTAGGGCAAAGATGATGACGGGGAAGAAGGGAAGGAACCAGAAGAGAACCACATAAAGAGCAGCATTGTCCTTACTCAGTTTCACAGGGCATCAGAAGTCAAGTAAGATCTTTCACTCAAGAGCTGAAGCCTCTAATTGATTCCCATCTGACAGTTTCTTATCCAGCAGTTGTTATCCATCCAAACAAGCTGAGTAAATACGCTTTGCTCTACCATTAAAGCTGGCAACGAATCATTGGCTTGCAACAAAACCAGTGTAAACAGCATCATTCCTCCTGGGCCAGAAGATCTCCTGTTCCCCCCGCTGCTGCACTTCAATGCTCCACCAACCCTTGGTCCTGGCATGGGGTAAAGAGCTACATGGTGGGGGGCTTCCTGCACAGGCCCCCTTGGCTTTGGGAAGAGAAGTCGCACTCTCTGGGGGTTTGGGCTCTCAAAGCACCTTTGCAGCCCAGTGCATTCATTTAATAAGCAAAGACATCCAATCTACAGCCTACAACCAAGAATCCTTACATGAGGTAAAACCTAGTCTGAGCAGAGAAAGTTTAGCTTGGCAGTGCCCACAGACACATCTTGCAGTTGGGCAGAGTTTGAGGAAGACTGTGCAAGTTCTTGCCCTGGGCACATTTGTCCTGACCTTTGGGGTGTCCCCTAGCAGGCTTCAGCACCCCACGCAGACCATCAGAAACACCTGGCTTCTCTGCTGTTCTGCCCTGACCTTCTCCAAAGAGGCTGTTTAGGGAGAGCACAGGACTAGGCACCCTGTGGTCCATTCCCTTGGACTCTCCCAGCATTCACAACTATGGGATGAGGTATGTCAGCGGGTATATCCTGGACAAGTCCTTTCTGGATCCCTCTATAGACCTGCTAGCCAAGAATCTGCTCAGTGCCTTTCAAACGAGCCATCTGCCTCCACAACCTCCTGTGGCACCAAGCTCCAAGCATTTGCTACCTGCTCAGTGAAGCAGCGCCTTCTTTCATCTTCTTTCAATTTACTACCCACTAGTTTCACTGCCATCTTCTAGGTTTAGTATTGAGAGATGGGGTGAGCAACAGTTGCACCTTCATCTAACCTTCATGATTTTGTAAGCCTAGATCAGGTCACTGTTCATTCCTGTTTTCAGATTGGTAATGGAGCCCCCAAACCAGTCCTTAGGTGGCCCCACCACTGACTTCTCCACGCTTAACAGTCCAAAGGTGACCATGCAGCCTACCCTTTGCCTTCCATCACGCAACCCCCTTTCCAATACCTAAAAGACCCTTCTTCCAGTGCCTGAGCGCCATCAATAAGAAACAGTAGAGCTGAACCCCTCAGGGGCACCAAGCACACAGGACCAAGGGTGCTGCTCTCCCAAGACCACTGCACCACTAGCAGGTGTGAGCATCTCTCCAGGTGCGTCCCACCACTCAGCCAACACCCGGACCCATCAGCACACACCAGACTCCACAGGAGAGCCAGCTGGTGAAGCTCGAGGGAGTGATGCACATGCCTGTACCTCCTGTGTGTCCGGCTGCTGGCCAGATCAGGCTCAGAGGCTCTCAATTATTCTGTGCAGAGCAAGCTGTGTCCTTCGGTGCAAAGCTCCCGGTTCACACTTCTGCTGCTGTGACCGACAGCACAGCCGCAGTTCGGGCAAACAGCCGTTACCCATCTGAACACGAGATCAGTGCGGCAAACGAGAACAAACACTTCTGCCACAGATTGTGCTGGAGTATCACTGCGGCAGCGGCTTCACCAGAAGGCTTTGCTTAAACACTCCATGATCCCAGTGTAAGCTATGTCTTTGCTTCTCGACATTGGCAAAACCCCAAAGCACTCAGCTCAGAAGAAATCCAAAGCAAAAAGAAAAAAAAGAAAAAACCTGACATTTTTCAAAGATGATTGTTGAGAGCTAGTGAGACCTTGCAGTTTTACAGAGATCCCACTCAAAGCATATACCGCTTTTTAAACCCAGAAGAGAACAACTGCCGAAACAGCAGTCTTACATAGATTTCAGCACGATGATCAGCACCCTCCAGTGAGGGTATATGTACTATAAATATAGTATAGATATTAGCTATAAGGACCAAAGGTCCACATGCCTGTTGAGGGACATGTCTGAAAACATACTGAGGAAGCACAAGTATAAACTTCTATCTGAACCCTATTTTAGGAAGTTTCATAAATGCTGACTTTAGCGATGACATTTGCAATTTTCCTAAACAGAGCTGAAATCACTCATTCCTCACACAACGCCAGAGGCTGTGGAAGCAGCACAGAGGAGCCCCCAGCACAAGCCCAATGGGTAGGGACGGCTCTAACCAAACAGGATGAACGGGATCCTTGGAGATGCACACAGAGGATCAGTTTTCCTCCCAAATCCACTGGCAGATGCTGACATAACCCTGCCCAGGGCACACCCAGATGGTGCCAGACCCATAACCTCAGCAAAGCCTCATGAAGCAGGGCCACAGCCACCACTCTGAAGGTGGCCACCAGAGCCATCCTGCAGGGATGACACCCGGTCCCCAGCTTTGGAGGACTGCAGTGCTTTGTCACTTGAAAATGTTGTCATTGTTTCAAGGGAAATAGAGGAATAATATAATTACATATTTCTGATATCTCTGTTTACAACTGAATTTCCAAATCCTTCCAGAAAACATTTCTTGGGAACATTTCTGTAAGCATAGCTTTGCTGGAAAACCTTGTTACATTTGGCCTCTGACTCGGAGGTTACAGCAAATCCATCTCACATTGCTTAGGGTGAACTGGGAACAAGCGATAGCTCAGGGCTCAGCTGAACGGTCGAACAGGCAGCTCAAACAGGAGAAGAAGGGAAGGGAAAGTGGGAACATCCTCAGATACACACTCAGCTGATCACAGACTACGGTTTAGCACATCCTGAGCTTGACTATGCACACACGTGGTACATACTCCCACTCTACTCACAAAACCCATCTAAGTCTATGGCAAGACATCCCCCCCCAGCTTTGCTGTCACTGGATTTGGGCCCAGGTAATCCTTCTGATCATGCCAAGCCAAGTTACTCACACTTAAGCCCTTTCCCCAGGATCAGACCTGTTGCAATTGTCACTTCTGCAGGATTTCTACTTGTGCTTGAATTTTAATGCCCCAATAAAAAGGAGAGTTTATGATCCTTTAAAGCTGTAATCTTCTCTGCACTGGGTATGAAGGATACCTTCGTGTTTGCGGTATGGGTGGAGGTAAGATTTATTATGTCCTTAAACTGTACACTTCCCTGCTTTTAAGTGTCTGGGTTTTATAAATGATGCAGCACGCAATGGCACCCCACGCCGCCATCCCTCAGCGACCCTCATAGCTTGTCTCAGCTGTTGGAAATTTCCCATCTCGCCCCATCTCCTTGGTGTAGATGCACAGAAAAATTTCTTCCAAGTTTCAAAGAAGTGGAATGGAAAGACTACCGAATTCAAAGCAGCAGACATGTCAGTCAATGAACAGTGGCTGAAAACCAACATTCTTGGGTTTCAACTTGTCGTGCTCCAAGGGGGGTGGAAGCAGCACCCTCACACCCACCACGTATCAGCACCTCACTCTCCCCTCCAGCCAACAGACTGCTGTCGGGCACGGGGCTTTCTCTAATGCTCTCCATGAACGAGAAGCAAACTTGGCTTCCAAATACCTTACACCATCCCCGCCCTTGAGAAAGGCATACTCCTCCACCTCGTCACGCCACCTCTTTACATGCAGAGCATGCTTAACTCCTCAGTATTTCTATATGCCATTTCCATATATACCCCTACCAGGTGTCCTGTCCCAAGGGATGGTCCAGAAGGACAGGAGTCCCTGCACCAGGTCCCAAAGCTCTTGGCCAGGCTGCCAGGATTTTACTAGACTCCACACGTGGCTGCAGTATCAGTCCCCTGGACCAGGGTTTAGGGCCCATCACATGTAGCCGCCTGCCAGCATCTGCCTGCATCACGGGCAGATACCAGCATCATGCAGACTGCAAGACGGTCACAAGCGTGGGGCACAGGACTGGCAGACAAAGCCCTTCAATTCCCTGGTTGTGAAAGGCCAACCTCGTCTTTCTGCCAAGCACTTCAAGATCCGAACCTGAAAAGCAGAGCAAGAAAGAACATACATAACATGAAACCTCACGTTTCACAGAGCTCTTATCTCAGGGAACTACAAATATTTGTAGTGTTTTATCCAATATGCCTCCATATTTGCCCAATGCCTAAAGATAGATGAATAGGTCACATACACTTAAGATATCAAGATTTCATAAGATTTCAGCCAAAACACCAGTGAGGCACTGTTGCCACACTGAAACAATGCAGCATCAGCAGGCACATGGGGACCCAGGCCGCCGGTGCCATGGCAGGCTCCCATGCCCATTTGGTGGCCGTCCCCTTGCCAGCCCCAGGGATGGACGTTCAGATCACATGCACCAGTTTGTCCATGTCAATGGCCAGTATCCCCACAGCCCAGCGGAAGCCACCCCAGAGGACTGAGCCAGCACGGGCAAGGCAATTGCTGGAGGTGAGTGCTAGCACTTTCAGGAGGTGAGGTTTGCAGCAAGCACCTCTGGAGCCTCCTCCAAAGCCTCCCCAAATGCCAGACCACAGGGCGTTCCCAAGCTCTTTACACTGAACGGTGACACAACAAGTTGTGACCCTCATGTTAACTTTGTACAGCAGCACCCCAGAGCCAGGTCTGTATCTCCATGCAGTCAGACAATCCATCACCAACAACAAAATCTACTCCCTCTACATGCTCTTTTTCTCCAAGAAATGCTCTTGACTGATCCCAGTAGCTCAATTACAGAGCTCTGGCTCCCTCTCCCCTACAGCCTGTTTTCAATCATGTGTTAAAAGGGCAAGTAATGCAGAAACAAATCTGCACTAAAGGTCAGGTAGCTTCCCCCACCCTGCAAGGCTGAAGGAAAGCCCCTCTGGCTTGCTGGAGAGGGCTCGGCACAGCAGAGTCCCTGCTCCAGCCCCAGTCACCTCGCCCTCCTGCACCGATAGCCGCCTGCCTCAGCCCCAAAATAGGCAGGCGAGGCCAGCACCAGCTGATCCATGGCCAGGAACCACGTGCCACCACCCCATGGGGTAGCCCACACTGGGACATGGCCATTGCTCCAAAGCATCATCATTACAGAGTTTCGAACTGCCTCTCTGTTCTCCTGGACATGCTGGGGCCCCCAAAATTGCCCAACAGCATCACACCAGCACCAGGATTGGGCAATGTGCCCAGTCCACCTACGGCACTCTGCTGGAGACTGCCATGGCAGCCCTGTTCAGCATCTTTTCCCCCCTCCTGCAAGATCTCCCCTGCCACACAAGCAGCAGCCATGACTGCCAACCAGAGATATTAACTGACCACAAAAATAAAGAGCAAGACTACTGCTAGGAATCGCTGCCCACCCTTTTGCTTCCTCCTCCAAATCCCACTCACTTGGTTTGAGAAAATAACGAGCTCACCCTTAAGGCCTGTTCTTCCCCCCCAATAAACTTGTTCTTCCCGGATAGAAACCCACCACCCCGGGCAACCCAACTGCCAGATACGTGCGGAAAACAGAGCAACCTCAAGCCAAAGCAAACAGCAGCAGCAAGAAAAACAGCACAGGACTCATCTTCGAAGTCGAAAGTTTAAGCACAGGGACTCTGATACGCTGAGTTTCGGGACAAGTGATTTCCTCCCCGAGCTGGAGATGCCACAGCTGGCATTCAAGGACGAGCCCTGAGGAGCTGCAAACCAGAGCAGGCGCATAAAAGGGCTCGAGCGAGGAACGGAAAAGCCAGACCTCACTCCTGCTCCTCCAGAAACACCAGTCTGCTGGATGGCAACCACTGTGTAGCCCCAGCCGGTCCCTGCACTGCAAGATAAGGAGCTGGGAACAGCACATTCAAAGCTTCCCACCAGAGGCAGAGCTGGAAGCAGGGCTGCTGGAAGCAGGGCCGTCGACACAGACCCAGGAGGGCAGGCTTGGATCTGGATCCAGAGACACCCGTGGGTCCCCACGGCTTGGGAGCATGCAGGAAAAGGAAGCTGGGGAGAGGAAAACAGCCATTCTTGGAAGATTTGGCTTCAGCTGAAGCCAGCCTCGCAAGGTCAACGCTCTGGCAGGGACTGGGAAACTTCTGAGATGATGTCTGCTATTTTAATTTTAAAACGTTGCTGGAATGGCTCAAATGGCTAGTCCAACGCTATCCCCAGCAGAAGAGTGAGTTAGCAGGCTGCACCCCAAATCAATCCTAAACCAGACCCTCACTCCCCTGACTTTGGCACACAAGCAGCAGGAGCTTGCTGCGAGTGGAAATGCAAGCTTTCGTGCAAAGGTCACACTGGATTTTCCCCAAGGAGTTCCCGTCCTCTCTGGCTTGGTAAACCCAACAGGAACGTGACCTGCTTGTGCTCACCTGGGTATTGCAACAGGGAAAGTTACCCAGCAAAAGATGACTGTCCAGAAAAGATGAAGCTATGTTCAAAACACATGACTGCGAACCCAAATTACCACTTCCAAAAGAAAGCAAAAAGCCACAAGATGGGTTTTACCCCCAAAACTCACACCAAGATGACATAACGTACTGTCTTCCCCTAAACCTCTGGGTCCTGCTGCAGCCCTCCCCTTGGAGGATCCACCAGCAGCAGCAGACACAGCCCCACACCACCAAGCTTTACCACAGTTGTGGTTCAGGGTATATTTAGCACATTTTTATCATATTATGTATTTTTGTCCAATTCATTTCACTACAAAGGGAGAAGAGTTGGAAAGATATACTTAAGCTGCAGGAGTAGTTAAAAAAAGAAAAGATCAAAGGTCCGTCATTTAAAATTAATTAATTCAAACCTGAACTATTAACAAATTAAAAATTCAAACCACATACGGGCTACATTTCTTTCCAAGTAATTTTCAAGAACCTCTAGTGCTGCAAGATAAGTTAATCGCACATTCCATTAATTTGCGGCATGCACAGTGGAGGCTAACCTCCACTTAATTAGAACTAATTTTAATTTTGCTGGAATAGGGCAAGCACACTTTATAAGAAATCCTCTTGATATTACACCTCACATGGACAGAACAATAGCTCTTTATGCTGCCTCTTCCCCTCTCCCTACACACACACCATCACCCTGCTGCCCCTCTTGCAGCCCCTCTTGCAGTCCCAGCTGGAAGAGCAGAGGCGTTTCACAGGGGACCACAGCCGCCGAGGAAGCGGTGGCAATAGAAAGAAGAAAGCGTACGATT
>NW_009217938.1:22978-35485 GCF_000690835.1 Fulmarus glacialis
GGAACGGAGGGGCACACAGACACCTAACAAACGCCAGAGCTGCCGGAGAAAGGGTCAGAGAGAGCTGATGCACCAAACACACATTGCACCCCGGTTTGCCTGCAAAGTAATGCAGGAAAACCAGTGCTGAACCACGCTGGAGTTGTGCCACATGTGCAAGATGTGACAGCTAGAGAGGAGGCGATGTGGAAAGGACCAGCCTTGGGACAGCCCTTCCCAACACCTAACAAACGCCAGAGCTGCCGGAGAAAGGGTCAGAGAGAGCTGATGCACCAAACACACATTGCACCCCGGTTTGCCTGCAAAGTAATGCAGGAAAACCAGTGCTGAACCACGCTGGAGTTGTGCCACATGTGCAAGATGTGACAGCTAGAGAGGAGGCGATGTGGAAAGGACCAGCCTTGGGACAGCCCTTCCCAAGCAGCCTGCGGAGCGGGGTGAAATCTTGCTGCCCTCCTCCCTCCCACCCGACAAGGCTTCGAGCCAAACCTGCATCCGCTGGAGCTCCCGCGGCTCTGAGGGTGGTCAGGTCCGGTCACAGCGTGACTCCTCGGCTATTTACACACATGTCCTTCCAGGCCAGCCATTCACCCTTTCTGCAGCTCAATGCTACCAGAGCACATGGCTGCCTGGTCCCTGTTAAATCCCTGCCACACCAGCTTCACCGCTGAGTCCTCACCCACCAAACCGGCCCCAAATAGGAGCCAAGGACTCGAGTCAGAGCCCGGGAAGGCTCCCAGCACCTTCGTGCACTGCCAGCTTTGCCACGAGGCGTGCTCCGAGCCTTTCCCTGCGTCCTGCCTTCAGCTCTGCCTCTGCCCCAGCCTGGCCCAGTTTCCAAAACAGTTTCATGCACACTTTTGGTTTAACCTATGCAAAAAAAAAAACATGCTACAGGGTGGCCTCCAGCTCAATCAACCCAAACTGATGCAAACCATAATTCAAAGCGAGCTAAAGACATCCACCCTAAAATTTTTAAAATTTGCCTAAACCAGTTTAAAGACTTAAATCCCCATCCTGTCCAGGGCTCCTCTGCAAGTGGAAAGTTTTCCTGCACACACAGGGGGCTGCACTTCCACTGCCCTGGACCAATGCCACCCCCTGGAGCCCCCCGGTCCAGCAAAGCAAACGTCCCTGGGAGCTGCAGGGGCACCCACGCCTGCCTTCCCCAGGGATTAATGCCAGCCCCGCTGCATTTGCCTGAAATCATGCCCAAATTGCTAGCTCAGCCTGCATTCACAGGGCACAGTCAAAGTTTCACTCACACTCAGCGGAGGATAAGGACCAGCTCTCGGAGACACAGAGATCCTTCTCTGGTGTGAGCTGTGTTAAACACTGACCGCCTCATGTGCGGGACAGCTCGGCTGCCACACGCAGGCTGCCAGCCTGGGGACAATGCCCTGCACACACAAGACAGAAGTGCCTGTTTGTCTTCTCACTACCTTTAATCTGAACTTCTCGTCCCAACCCCGCCAGCACCACTAACAACACCTCCTGCCACCACCAAGTCAAGTAAACTGGTGACTTCATCGCGGCTTCCTTCACCTAAATTGTCTCGGGAGACCCCACTGCTGCTTTTCAGCGGGCGCAGCATCCTCCAAGCACAGCTGCGCGGCCCCCGCTTCCTTCCTCTCTGCAGACCTCTGGTTTGCATCCACCGCTCCAAGCCCCGCGCAGTTTTAACCTCAACCTCTTCTCCACTGATATTGGCTCCACAGCGATGCCTGCGTGCTTCAGGACAAGCAAAACCAGTAAGCAACCATTACCCCTCCCTGGGGTCCTCCTCTCTAGTGGTTCTACACACAGCAAGGGGCTCTTCAGGGTCAGTGGGACTGATCAAGACCAGAGCTGAGCAGTCCCGGGGAGAACAGGCAGGGCAGGAACCATCACCAGCCCAGGCTCAAGCCCAGGGACAGGCAGCAGCAGCATCACCACTCTCTGCTCCAGGATCAGAAACTTCCCAGAGCATCAGGCAGAGGTACATTTGCACCCAAGCCCCCTTATCCGCAGCACCCAACAAACACGGGACGGCATCAGTATGCCGGGGTGGCAAAGCATGGCCAGCCGGGGAGGGAAAACACCCGCGACATCTGCAAAAACCCTGGAATATTTTGGCAAGAGATACTCTGAATCCTTCCGTTATATTTTTCTGGGAGGCATAGCAAAAATGTGCTTGAAATAATTTTATTTCAAGCTTTTTGAAGGACCAGATTACCCAGTCCACTCCAGAAGAAGTTTCTAGGCAGAGAGACACTCCCCAGTGCCATCCCTGGCAAGCAGGCTGGTAGCACATTCCTGAGGCTTCCTCTGACCCTGGCCAGGGCTCAGCAAGGACAATTAAAGCAAATACATTTTGAAGGAAAGTAGCCCTTCACTTTCAGGCTCATCTGGTAGCTTTTACCAGGCCTGTTTTCCCCGCCCAGAGCTAATCCATCAATGAAAGCATCACCATTGATTTTGAGGGACTTTGGCTCAGTGCACGAATTTTAACATACATCTGCCTCCTCGCACAGGCCAGCACTGCGGGCCAAAATCATTCTTCAGACCATGCTTTTATCCTCAAAACACTCCCCAAGTTTCAGGCAGGCTGCTCTCTTTGAGCCGGCCCATTTCACTCTCAAGAAGATGCATTCCCATCTACCCATCGTTTAATCGTGCTTTGCTGCTGTTGCTTTGGGAGCCGTATGCACGGGTGCATGGGGCGGCTGCATCGTGCAGACCGACAGGCAGGGCTGAGCGCGCCGAGAGCCGGATGCTCCACAGGAACAGCAGGGTTATCGACGTGCATTTGGGATGCTCCTTCAGAGTGGAAGGGGGACAGTTTCAATCAACCCAATACAAGATGGGGAGACCGCAGACCATAGCATTGTGCACAGCGTTTGTTGCTTTTTTTAATTTTTAGGTTTTATAAGCTTTAACAAGTCTATTTTCCCCTTAATTGGTGCAATTGTTTTTAACCCTGCTCCTGGAGCCAGTTTCTATGGTTACCCTGCACAAGCCTGAACGAGTGAGGTGTATTTTTAGAATTGCCAAAATACACATCTCTAACAGAGCTTTTCTGTACAGAGCTCTCCTTGTTCCGTGACACAGGAATTAAGGGCATGCAATGGAATTAAAATGTGGGAAATTCAAAACCGATTAAAGGAGAGGCCCATGGTGCAGCCAGAGCGCGGCTCCAGCCCCCACGGTCCAGGATAGTGTGGGGGGATGTGGCTTTCCCCCACTGCCTGGAGGCAGGTCCAGGGCACGGCTGAGGCTACGACCTCACCAGGACCACAGGACATGGTGGGACAGCTGAGGTGACCAAGTGCTGGATGGATGGACGTGGGCTCTGTGGGACAGTGAGGAAGAGGAGTTGCTTGGAGTGCATGGGGCTGTGCCTTAGGACAGCCGATGAGCCAGTCGAGAGCTTAAGGCTCAGGGCTGGGGGAGAGAACAACACAGGTGACATTGTGGTGCGTGTCTGCAACAGACCACCTGATCAGGACAAAGTAGATGAGACCTTCAGACAACTGGAAGAAGCCTCCTGTTTGCAAATCCCGGTCCTTACGGGGGACTTGAACCGCCCCAATATCTGCTGGAGGAACACCACAGCAGGGCTCAAGCAAGCCAGGTGGTTTCTGGAGAGCACTGGCACAGGAGAGCGAGGGGCCAACGAGAGGAGGCACTCTGCTGGACCTAGTACTTACAAACGAGGAAGAACTGGTCAGGGATGTGAAGGTCATGAGCAGCCTTGGCTGCAGTGGCCATGAGATGGTGGAGTTCAGGATCCCAAGAGGAATGAACAGGACAACTAGCCTGCAGACCACAGCCCTGAACTCCAGGAGAGCAGACACTGGCCTGTTCAGTGAGTGGCTTGGAGGAATCCCATGGGACACAGTCTTGGGGAGAACAGGAGTCCAGGAGACCTGGCTGACTGTCATGGATCATGTCCTCCAAGCTCAGGAACAGTCCATCTCCACTTCCTGGAAACCAAGCAGTTGTGGCAGGGGGCCTGCACAGATCAGCACATTAAAAAGAAGTACTCAAAGGGTGGGAGCAAGGGCAGGTGACCCAGGAGGAATATCAAGTCACTGAGTCTGTCCCAGAGGGTTGTGCTGCCATTCAGAAGAATCTTGACAATCTGGAGAAATGGGTCAAAAGGAACCTCACCAAGTTCATCAAGGAGAAACACAGAGTCCTGCAGCTGCCCCTTCCCTGCACCCACACCGCACCAAAAAGCCACCTTACAACACCAGTGTGTAGCTTTTTGTCCGTTCAGCTCCTTGAATCGAGTCACCATAGGAGGAAAACCAGAGTGAAGGTATGGGAAGGAGCAGGAGGGCCACCACAGACGGCAGCTCAGCTATTGCAGCCTCAGTCTGTCAGGAGCTTTCACAACACAGACAAACAGCAGCAGAGGAGCTCTCAGAGGTCCACACAGCAGGCAAAGCTCTGAAGCTAGATTTGCATCCTACAGACATGGCATCAGCTGCACAAACTCATATTCAAGCATTTCTTCCCACTGGTTCTTATTTAGGGAAGAGCCCATTAGATCATCACCTCCAACACCTCATGCAGGTGGTGCTGGGAGCACACGCAGCAAGCCTCGTGTGTACTCTGGACAAGTGATACTTTACTGTTTAAGACCAGTTAGACAGGCAAACGCTAAGGTGCAGAGATCGCAGCCCGCAAACTGCCTCCATTCCAATAACCCTGGCACTATTCCAAGAGAGAGACACAACCCAACATCAGTTCCCTCAATTTCAGGGGAAAAAATATATCTGAACCAAGCCAGAAGAAAACACTAGGAAGGAAAGGGAAAGAACAGCAAGAATTAGCAATATTTTAGCTAAAGTCAACAAGTGGATTAAGGGGAGGAAAAGCTGGGAGCTCCAGCATGAACTAGTCCTTTTGCAAAGAATCTCTCACAGAAAATGACAACTTCAATATAAGCTGCTGAGCTGTGTGCACTCAAAGAGCCCGACCCAAGTTCCTGTGAGGACCCATCAAGGAGAAGGGAGAGCACAAGGGAATGGAGGCCACAGTGCCAGTTCCTCGCACCAACTCCACAGTGCTGCAGCTCTGCTCTCCCTCTATCCCGCTCCCGGGGAGTGGCCAGGCAGATGCTGGAGAAGAATCACTCACCTCCAGCACGTGTGGGATGGTCAGGTTCAGCCTGTCTTTTGATCAGAAGCTACACTCTGACTCAGTTTACAGGCACGGATCTACTGAGAGAGACCGAGGGCATGGTAGGTCCTGCGGTCTCGCAGCCCACCCTGCATTCCCCTAAGCGAGGTGCAGGAGAAGGTGCCAGCTGCTGCCCATCATCACAGCTCTTCTCTTGCTGTGCAGCAGCTGGATATGCAGAAGGCATGTGCATGACCATCACATCTGTAAGGAAATGCACGGCCCGCTGACAATCATTTCTCCTGAGCCAAGTCACCACCACAGCAGTGGCTTTCAGAACCCTGTCCTCTCGAGCTGCGTTCAGCCCTGCCCATCCACCCTGGCTGCCACAGGTTGCCTTTTCAGGAACGCACCACTGACATCAGAAAAAAACAAAGAAACGACACCAAAGGTGCAAATACCTAGGAGGACATTCTCTGTTTTAGAGAGCAGATGTATTTGACAGTCCCTGGGGTCTTGACAACTTACATAGACTAAAGAAAGGACGAGTTCCAAGAGACACCTAGCATGCTGCATGTCAAACGGGACCGTAAAAATGAAGACAGCAGCAACAGAGTCCAAAGATGTTCCTGCTGCTAATGCTTCTCTGAACACCCCTACGGGCAGCTCTTTACAGAGGAGCCACGCTATGGACCATGATCATTCCTGACTGAAGCTGGGTTCTGCCAGCATCACTCCAGGGGCACTGTGCATCTGGAAAGATGCCTTCCCGAAATAATCTGCACAATTCATTTCAGGGTCAGAGAAGTCTGCCAGCAGCTATACTCATGCTGTCCCATCTCTTTCATAAGGACATGAGTAATTATTGAGCACTCTAGGTACTAAAACTGATTAAAGCAAAACAAACTAATTTTGTTACAAGGCAATGATCTGACCTTGTTAACGATGTGAGTAACTCGCTAACAATATTTTTCTCTTACACAGTGATGTCTTTCATTAGAGCTCAAGCTGTTTTATAAAGGAACTCAGTACATTCCTATAAACCCATTTTGCATAGGAGGAAACCGAAGCCAACATCTGCATATCCAGAGCGCTGTTCCCTGGGAAGCAATCTGCATCCGATGCTGTAAGCGAGCATGGAGAAACACCACCCAGCCCAGCCAGAAACAATAGCCCAAGATGCCGGTGTGTGGAGCAGCCTTCCCTGTGCCTCTTCAAAGCAGGCACCAGGACAAGAGGGTACGCCCCAGCCAAGGCAGACCTGCACAGCAGGTTTCCTCCTCCTTAATCACAAACCCACATCTCATCTCTTCTTTTTAAATGAAGAAAACAACTTTGGACATCCAGACTCACTGTAAAGCCTCACAGCAGTTAGAGATTTTGCTATCCTGTGACATTTCACACCATAGTTATTAACCCCAAGAAACACCCTGTTGAGCCGACCAGCAGCTCCCTAAAGCTCTCTCACACCTCCCCTCTTAATAGACATCAGCCACTAAACAGAGCCACCAGCTGCCCTCAAGTCAGTCCCGACCTCCTACATGAGGGACCAGCACACTGGCAAGGATCCTTCCTAATACTCTCATGAAGAGCCACCTCCCCGGATTATGTTTTCCCCTTTTCCCTTTGGGAGGATTAGTGTACTTAACATGGTAATCTCACTTCAGCGTAATGCACAGACACCGCCGGGAGTCACAAACAGTGGTACACCCGTGTTCGCTTGGCACGAACCAGCTTCAGAGCCTGGGGAACGAGCTGCCCCAGCAAGGGCATCTCTTCTCATGCCTGAGAAGGGGAAAGTAGGGTCTGTCAGGTTTCAGAGACAAAGCAGAGGGAAGACCCCCTAAATGACACCCTAAGGGCTGGGACATGGATCCTGCTGCTCAGGAGGGAGAGGGGCTGGGATCCCAGCAGGCAGCAGCAGGCAGGTTGGGAAGCAGGCTGTGGCACAGGGAGGCTTTAAACACTCCTCACTCGCATCACCTGCAGTCAGTGCCTGATTTAACCCACCCGGCATCACTGAGTCATCTGCTCACAGGGATGCGTACCACCACCTATGGCACAGTCACAACACAGCTCCCGCTTCAAGGCCAAGCCGAGGTTTTCCTCTGTGCTTGCAACAGTAGGGACAAAAAGACCTCAAGATATTGCTGCCACGTAAGACACACACACACCCATTCCTCCCACCTTTCCCTCTGCCCTGAAGCCAGAAGCCTCCCAGCACTTGCTAATCACTAATTAACAAGGTCTTACAGCACTGCTCTTGGGGGGCACCTGGGAAAAACAGTTCTCCCCATCTCACAGATGAGGAAAAGCCTGCACAAAAGAAGGAGATGACTGTCTACAGGCATGTCTGGAGCTCAGTCACTCCAGGCAGATCACGGGCCACCTGCAAACACACATGGCATTGCAGCGTTGCATGTAGTAAGGCAGACTGCATGCCTGCCTCTGCTGTGAAGTTATGGGGATTTTTTGTGTGCATGCGCCTTACAGTCCCCAACCAAGTCTGATACACAGGTTAATAAGCAGTACTGATATACTCAGCTTATGACCCAAAAATGTATTTAAGGAAGATATTAGTCCAGTTTCCCCTCTGTACTCTACAGTTAGAAAGGGATGTTTTTGCAACAAAATAGCAGACGAAAAAAGAGGTCCAATCTAAAAAGCTTGAGCACAGCTAGAAGGCAACTCCACTCTCCCCATATTAATAACACACCAACATACGGCAGAGGGGAACTTCCAAGTGAAAGAAGCAGAACTTACACCTGAGGGACTTCTGGGGTCTCTTGTCCATATTCTTAGCACTCTACAAAACACTAAATGCAAGACAGGCAGCTGCCCTGCCCAACTCTTACCACTTGCAGGCTCACGTGCGTGGGCAGCTCTCCAGGCGTCGCTTTGGATGCTCCGAGAGGCAGAGTCGTCCTCTGCCACAGCTGAGTCTGCTGCACAACACAAGCACTAAGCGCCTTGAGGTGATGTTGTCCCCAGATACCTCCTGTAAATAAAAACAGAGTGAGAACTGGGTTTTATATGCATACATTACATCACACATCCCCAAAACCAGGCTGGGTACTGGCACCACAGTGACTTGCAGGCACGCACGGGGTGTTCATCCAGGTGCCCTGTAACCCACAGCAGCTCCGGGGGGAACAGGGACAAGTCCTTAGGAGAACAGGCAGGTTGCTGCCTCTCCTTTGGGAGAGGGCTTACAAATGCTAACCCCAAAGCACCCAGAACGGGGACAGCACAGACACTACATCCCCGGGAAGCTAAAGGAACTCTAAGGGAAGTGTTGACAGCTCAGCGACAGCTACGTTGATGCACACAGAGCAATGCCGTATCTGCCAGCACGCTGTTCAGCACAGCAGGACCAGACCCCAATGGCCAATCTCATTGCCAGTGGGAACTGCATCAGAGGAGCCCCAGGGACCAAGGGGCTCAGGACCAAGCAGTCCTCAGCCTCCATCATTTTAGCATTTCATTTTTCCCCTCAAACTACTTTTCAGTCACTGAAACCCTTCTGTAAGTCTGGAAGCCCTTGTGCCTTGGTGTCTCTCCACGAGATTCACAGCCATCAAAAGAAAACAATTCTACTAAATTCTCCCAGTTCCCCTTTTCAACTCTGCTGTCACGCGGACACAGACTCTCCGAAGCAGAGGATCTCAGCCCGGTACCCAAGCCTTGTTTCACACTAAATGAGCTCTGCCAGACATCCAGAAAAAGATCATGTCGATCATTCTGCTTCAGCATGGAAAATTACATTTCCGACATGTAGCTAACGTATGAAAAGCTTTCAAAGATCAAAAAAATTAAGCCATCAATTTATCACAAAAAGTAACTTCCTATTAAACCTTCTGAAAGCCTGGGCTCTCTAGTGCAAACACTCCACCTAGAGCAAGCTGTGCCAGACGCACTCGCCCAGGGCTGCAGGCACCAGCGGGCGACTCTCAGCATCGCCACTGCAGCCTGATGGGGCTGCATGCGTATCCGGTACCACCGAACGTCAGCCGTCGCTCCGAAGGGGACCCAAGCACAAGACCATCGGCGGTACAGTCGCCCCTGCCCGTGCGGGGGGTCTTGGCAGAGCAGACCCTTGCTCCCCAGAGAGGGGGGGCCTGTGGTCTTGCACTGTCTTTCCTACGGGCACCATCCTGCAGCAAGGTCACCCATGGGGTGATTCCAGCTGGCCGCATCCTGTCCTCTGCCCCCAGTGACAACACGTGGCTGAGCAAAGCACGGCTTGAACAGCATCAGAGCACCCAGACACACTGCCAATCCTTCCTTCAGGGAGGGAGAGGAGCAGCAAGGGAGTCAGATGACCCCAGCCACAGAGGTCCCTCTCCCTCCCTGCCCAGCAGCCACAGGGGAGCAGAGACTACAGTAACTGGTTTTACCCAAGCAACAGCATCCAGCCCACCCTGTAACTCTGCCCAGGACAGTTCAGTGCCACTGAAACGGCACTGCTGTCCCCCAGCTCCGGGCCCATCCTCCAGCTACATGGCCTTTCTTCATA
The DNA here is from genome assembly GCF_000690835.1 of Fulmarus glacialis. Taxonomy (NCBI): domain Eukaryota; kingdom Metazoa; phylum Chordata; class Aves; order Procellariiformes; family Procellariidae; genus Fulmarus; species Fulmarus glacialis. Next base: position 32,604 of record NW_009217938.1, read on the forward strand.
CCTTTTTGCATCCCCAAAAAACCAAGCAGGGCCCTGGCTCTCAGTGGGAGGGCACGATTTGGCCCACGTGCTCTCATTCGACCCAATGAGACACAGATAACTGTGTGGTTTTGAGACAACTGCATAAAACAGTGGGAGGCTCCAGCAGCATTTGCTGATCAGACAGGCATAGGGATGCAGGAAAGCAGCAGCAGGGTCATGGGGCTGCCCAGGGCCAGGAGCCACAGGGGCTGGCACCCGTCCCTTCCTGCTTTAGGGCCTGCAGCCCCCAGAAAACAGGCTGTGGTATTTTACACAGCCTCAGCAGGATACAGCATCACTCACCTGCCACAGCGGACCACAAAGATGTCATTTAACATCTTAACATTAAAGCAGGGAGAGACTTGAAGCAAGTCAGAAGGGAAGGGCAAGAACAGCCTGGAGAGAATGCAGGCTGTAAGGAGGAGAAACTCCATCCCAAGCTGAGCACAGCCCCGGCGCTCTTTGCCAGCCTACACACATTTCTCCTTTCGGGAGAGACACAAGTCCCCACGAGCAGCGGCTGCGACCGTGCCCCCAGCGCTGTGGCAGCCCGGGAGGAGCCCGGCACAGCCAGCCCGGGCCCACCAGCCGTGCACCAAAGGGTGTCCCCGTGCCCCCCCCAGCCCCTCCCGCTGGGAGCCAGGACGGACGGGGCTCTCGGTTACGCTTTGGCTCAGCTCCCCACCACAAGCGACATCCCCTGCAGTTATACTTCCAAGCGCTGCCCGGGTTTCCCCAGCCACGCTGCTGCTGGCTCCAGACACACAGGCCCTTCCACTGCTTGGAGGGGAGTGGAGCAGCATGGGCTGCCAATCCCTGCCTCTGCCCTGCACTGCTCCCCTGCAATTCCCAACGCTAACGATGCTGCGAAGTGGAAGGCAGTAAGAGAATTACTGTGGCTGAGCTCTGTGCAAACAGCAATCGTTTGCCATCTTAAAAAAATTAAATCCTTAAAGCTAACAAGAAGAGTGTTTGCTATCAAGTTATAACTCGCTGGAGGTAAAGGGCTGATAATTAAAAGACCCATTGCCATAATGACTGCCACACTGAGGATAACATCTCACCCTTTTCTGATCACTGATTTAATTATCCTACAGGAACACACAATACATTGTCGCCGAATTCTCACACAGATGAACATCAAAAGTGCAACTTGCTCCCCACTAACATCACAGCAGACGTCACTTTGAGAAAGTTATGATAGCTCCTTGCACTGCACAGCGCAGGAGATGTCTCATCCCAAAAGAAGCTATTCTCCAGGAAGAGGCACCAAGATTGATCACTCTCCTTGCAGAGGCTCTGGCTCTTCTACAGCTTGGAGCAACCTCACCAAGAACGTTTGCCTTCCCTCCGCCTCCAGCCCCCTCTCTGCACTGGAGACCATCTGAGCCTCCACAAACACAAATGGACTGTAGGTGCCCTGGGTCTGGGAACCACTCAAACAATTGTTGTTAGCATCAAAATAGATGTGGAATTTTGCTTAGCAGAACAGGAGAAAGAAGGACATAAGCTAATTCATGCAACTATTATGAGAAATATCAAGTTTTCATAACTTTAGATGAGACAAGTAACTTTAAAAAAAAAATCAACAAAGCCCACCTTTGGTGGGGTGAAAGTTGCACAGGTCAACTTTCAGGTCCCCAGGGAGAGGCTGGGATAGGAAATTTCCCACCTAACAGAACTACCTTTTAGGGAAGAAAAGCAGCCATTCAGCAAGTTCTAAACTCCTCAAAATGCAGGACAACTTCCAGGGACCACATGGGAGTTCTCAGTACAGCAATAAAATTAATTCAGGCAAGTAAAGCAAAACAGCCGCACCCCGGAGGATGATACCATCAGGGGAAGCCCAGGTATAAGAGGTACAAAGCAACTTTCCTTGGTTTTAATTATTTCTAGGGTTACTGTTTGACAGGTAAAATATTTACAATAAAGAAGGAAGACAAATAGCTCCCTCCCTATTTTACTGCTCTAATTGCCAGTTGAGAGCAAGAAAAAGTACCTGTAGGGGAAAGATAGCAAGGATAAGCAAGCTGCTCCTGAGCACCACACTTTGCATCCCCCCTTTTGAAGGGGACCCCGCAGGAAAGCTGAGCATGAGACAGACACAAACCGGTCCTTCGCTTGCACACTTTGCAGCAAGGCACATGCACCCAGCCAGCCCCAGCACCAGCCCCAGGTTGCTCATCCTCACATTTAAGCATCCTGATGGCTCCCGGCCTAAAGGAACCAACGTCCAGAGCTTGCCTCCTCAGTCTTTCTTCTTTAAAAAGACACATAACTTCTTGCTCATATTCAAGAATAAGCTTTCCAAGGAGCACAACTAGACATACTGTATTCTTAGGAAAGTCATTTCTGCTGATTTGGCTGGCTGAATTTCAACACCACCTATATGAGAACTTTCCTTCTTCCCCCATTCTCAGACAAACCTGAGGAAATCCAACTTTCAGCAACCGAAGAGGAAAATAATCTCTGCGGGTACGAGGCAGAGCTCAGAGCTGCTCCACACTATGACAACCCGTGGCTGCAGGGTTGTCCCTCCCTCCTCAGGACATCAGGCTGGGGAGAAAACAGCCCGCTGCTAGCAAACCAAGCACAGCATCGTCGCCTCACTGGATCTCACATTTTCTGCAGAAATATCCTTGAAACAAAAGAAGAAAAGCCCTAGTGATGGAATTAACCCGTCAGATGAGTAAGCCTCAGGGCACACAGCAACGCGCCAGGATTACTGCAGGACCCGCTGAACGCACCGTTCCAAAGAGCAAATCTCCTCTGAAACCAACGCAGCCACAGAGACAACGAAATCTCCCTTAAAAGTGAAGACCTGGTGAGAAAAAGAGGCGCTGGCGGCACAGCAGCGCCTG
>NW_009217939.1:0-2738 GCF_000690835.1 Fulmarus glacialis
GTGGGAAGCGGTATCCCCTTGCCAAATTCCACTGATCTGAACATAACCAGCTTTCTCACTCAGCCCGTGCTCCTACGCTCAGCTAGTGCTCGTGCCCGCCTCTGCAAGGGAGTGTAGACAGACCCCACGCTCTCTTTTCTCTCTGTAACTATTTCTCCAGCATCGCCCCTTTCCTGATGTCAGTTCTTGTCTCCTCACTAAATTACAGGACATCAGGTCTCCAAGGAAACCCCTCCAAGCCAAGAAGCACAGTGCAAGACATTTGTAAAACACTGATGGCTGACGACCAGCCAGGCTGGCTGCTCCCTGCTGTTGAGGCCAGGAAGTTTGGAAAAGGCTCCTTTAGATCCTGGAGGAAAGAGCACTTGCAGGTGGCAGGATGGTTTTCAGACAAACCATCTCCTTCCTTTGCCAACAGGGTTTTTGAGTGCAGCAGCAGCGGGACACTCACAACAGACTTGCATCTCCCAGGATCAGGTACCCCGAGGGAGCTGCCTGCTGAGGAGCAGCCTGGCAGCTGCCTGCACACCCATGCAAATAGCAGCTGTGCTGTTCCAGCCAGCCACAACTCAGCTACCGTGCAAATGTGCTTACAGAGCTAATGCTAACTGCTAATATCCTATTCCACGCGTTAGCCGAAAATCATAAGAGGAAATTAGATGGAAGCAAATACAGCCATACACCTGACAAGCTGTTCTGCACTCCTTCAGTGCACAGCCAGCCTCCAGCATGGTTTCATATCTTCTTCAAGAGCTACTCTACCATGTAATTACAGGGGAAAACCTAAAGGTCTTCTTTTCCCTGCATACCAGGTAGATTTTCATTCGTTGAACCACAAACAGGCCTCTAAATCAATATATAGATTCCCATCATGCAGTCAAGGAGTAAACAAAAATTCTCACGCACACACACGCTCCCTTGGCTCCTGCTTCAGCCTCTGACTACCTCCCCTGCTCTGCGACGGACTCTGCACCCGTCAGCCTGAGCTCCTTCTGGAATAAAACTAGCCATCTTTGGTGCTCGGGCCCTAGGATTAGAAGAACAAGACTACACACACCCCCACTTTAAGGAATTGAACAACTGAATAGATAGTCATTTAATTTCTTGCCATTTAGGCTAAAACAAGGAATGCTGGGGGAAGGGCAGGGGGGAACCCACTCCTGCTCAGTCCTGCCCATATACAAGCAGAGGTGTGGGGAGCCACAGCTCCCTTAGCTGGGCTGCACTCAGACACTTGGAGCCATGTTTCAGCCTAAAGCATCCTCATCAGCCCCTCCAGGTTTCCCACAAACTGCTTGCACCCGCAGCTGGGGAGCACAGGGAGACAGCATAGCCCATGTGCGATGTTGCGGGCGGGGGCCTGGCCCCCCCACCTGAGGATGCAGAAGGGGGCTCCCGCTCTCCATGAGACTCAGAAGTAGTCATCAGGTGGCTGCCCACAAGACCACGACTTCTTGCTTTCCTTCTGAAATAAAGTCTGCTATCACAACAGTTGTGGGCAAGGCCTTGCCATGCCTTTGTAGGCCACGCTTAAACAGCGAACAAAAATGTCTTTAGTTTATCTATTTATTTTTGGTGTGGAGGAATGGCTGGGGTCAAAGCCGGTCCCATTCTCAAGCTGCTCTTTGTTCTCCAGTTTATCCAATACCCCATATCCCTCTCCTCGCCCTCCCACCTCCCCCTCTCCATTTTACCACAGGTCTTAAAAATTAAGCTGTGCATGAAACCAAACACCACACTTGAACACTGCCCAGCAAATGCTCTTCATGGTCACAGAAGAATACTAATCAACCATAAAAAAATGGGTAAGAGCAGCGTGCCCTTATACGGGCAGAGGCTAGACAAGCATCTGACACAAACATCATTTTTAAAGAAAAAATAATATTTATTTGCAATATAAACAAAGTCCCAATATTGGATCAGTATATATAGGGTCACTAATTTTCCTTCATAACTCAGAAAGCAGAACCATTCCTCACTAACAAGCTCTCATTTGTACTAATCAGAAAATGCATCTTTTTTTTTTTTTTTCTTTCCTTTATAGAAGAAAGACCACTAACAGCACAGGAAGCCTTTACAAACCAGCTTAGCTGTAATGCAATACAGATGCACTGTCAAAAAATCCCTGAAAAAATAAATTCCTCCATGAGGTAAGATGCAATTAGGATATTCTCAATTTTCTCACTCGCAACTGTACTTACGCCCATTCTCCCTTCCAATGACCCACGATCCCAACATTGTTGCAAACAAACCCAACGAACAAACAAACAAAAAACAACCAGAAAACAAGAAAGAGAAGCTCATTCCAACATTCTGGTAACATCTTTAACAAAAAGAACGGTTTCAGGATGTGACAGCGTCAAACATTCCTCCAGATGGAGATTTTTTTTTTTTTTCTTTTTCTTGAAAAAAGTACAAAAAAACTGGATATTTAGAAAAAATCCGTGGCTTTTTTTTTTTCAGTTACATGAGAGTTAAAGTGGACAGGGAGGGGGGAGAAAGGAGGGACTACATTGCAGCCAATAAAGAAATCTCCAAATCCGTTCTGCCCTCCTCCCAGAAATTATTACCACTTCCTCCCCCTCCCGGCTCGGTATAAGGTGTTTGCCAAACACTAGCCAGAAATATAAACAAGTCTTCTCAGAATAGAAGGCACGGCATAAAGTTATTCGAAAGAGGAAGAAAAAAAATCAGAACCTCTGTTGAAAGCTCCAATCATCTCAGAATTTGCCAGTTAA
>NW_009217939.1:2804-8479 GCF_000690835.1 Fulmarus glacialis
CATCTCTTCACTCCCCTCACACGCTCTGTGTGTGACGATTCAGTCCCGTCCCGCTACGCAATCCTCGCTCTGCTCCAGGCGCTCGCCGTGTTCCCCCCTCCACCCCGCACATGTGGGAAAGAATCGAGTGTGCACAAGAAACGCCAACATCACAACTACCTTCTGTACTCGGGAAGCTGGAATGGTTTCGGTCCAGCTGGATGACATTAAGTCAGTCAACAGGCAGCAGAGGACGAAGCTGGGCTCAGACATGCTTCTACCAGCTTTGGAGGCTACAAGAGTTTTACCTCTGGCAATAGCAAACAGTGTTTTTGGCAGGGGTGGCATTAAAAAAAAAGCTTGCGGCTTAGTCACCTTGGCTGAATCAGTGCAGAGTTTGTGATTGTGAGTGCAGGAGTGGTGAAGGGGTTGCATTTAAGCCCAACTGCCCTTCACACATAACAAAGCTTCCTACCAGATGCTAACAACAACAGCAGCAGCATGTATCTCTCTCTGGAGTACCCAGTAATATGCCAGGACATACCAAGGCTTCACAAAGTGTGCAAAATGCATTTCGTCAATATAAACATTTGATTAAAAAAAATAATAAATGATCAAACAAGAAACAGAATAAAATACTGGTCTTGCAACCTCGTCTGTACAAACAGTCAGGAACTTACATATTTAAAAAGAGTTTGAACCCAAAGCTCGAGTAAGATCTACCTTTTCTTTTTTTAAAATCAAAAAAAAGTAAACTTGGATTTTAAAACAGTCTTGGCCCAACACCTTTTGTTCAAGGTTTCCAAGTGCATAAATCTCCTCACTTTCCACAGCAAGCTAACCCCCGGTAGCTCTTCACACGTGTGCGTGTTCTGACAGTCCCAATGCACCCAGGAAAGCGGTTATTGCCGGTAACAGCTGCGTTCAAAACGCTGTAACATCGCCCGTATTAAATAACCCCCTGTAAAAAGACTACCTCTTCAAACCACTTTGATCAGGATACTAATGAACGGCATTAGCCTTCTTAAAGCAGCGATCAGGCACCTCTGCCCAGAGAAGCTAGTCGTTTCAGAGCTGCCTGGCAAGACAGATATTTTTGTAAGAGTTGAAATGCTCAAGAGAAGCGATTCGATGCTCGAGTTCCCGACCAGGCAGCATCCCCTTCATGTGGACTCCAGAGTGTTCAGCTGAAACAGGTTGTGGTTGGTGGGGGTGGTGAAGTAGAGCTGTTCGCTGGGCGAGCGGTTGTCGCAAGGGCTGTTGAGTCCCAGAGTCCTCTCAAAGTCCAGGAGCTGGCCCATGAAGTTAAAGTTTGGGGAAATGTTGGATTTTTTCCTTTTCACAAAGTCATAGGCATCGTTCAGGGACAAGTTGAGTTTTTGCATCAAGTAGGCGACAGTGACTGTTACGGACCGGCTGATGCCAGCGAGGCAGTGAACAAGGATCCCACACTTCTTGGAACGGGCCTCATCTGAAACAAGACAAGGGGAAGGGGAAGTCTATTATTCTGCACCAAAAACGCATGGCTTTGGAGCAGGGCCAGGTGGCAGCTGCAAGCTCCCAGGACCAGGACGACTGCCAGAACTGGATACCCTGCTCCTAGTGACACCGTCTTGTGTCCCTTTGACACCCACATCTCTCCCCAAAGGGCTTCTGAGATATTCCCACTGCACAGCGAAGCGGCACATCCCTGTTCCACACAGCAAGGTTAAGCATTTCATGTGCTTGAGAAGTATTAATCAAGCCTGGCAACACATCCCTTGCCTAGGCAGCATCGGCACCCTCTATTCAAACAGAGAAATGGAGTAACCCACAAAAGGCAGGTGGAGCTGGAGACAACAGCTCCAGGGAGATGCTGCTGGTCAGGCATAGCACACCCACCTCAACACCAACTAACGGGGGAAGGCTGCGCACTTGATGCAAGGCTACAGCCCAGCACCATGCAAGCTATTCTCTTCCACTGTTCTTGTCCTCCTTCCACTAGAAAGTTATCTGAATGTAGTCGAAGCCAATTTAAGCGGAGTGCAGGAACTTCCCTTATTGTGAAATTGTTCTTTAGGATCGACAGAAACGCACTTCACTACAAACAAACGCTTGTGTTGGAGGAGGCTCTCAGGATGAATGGTAGCGGGGAGCAGGAAGGCAGGCTGGACCAAAAAATGGCGAGAGAACAGCGACGAAATTTCCCCTCCCTTGCCACCTATTGAAAAGCACACACACACTCATTGTCTCTCGCACAGCCGGAACAGCGTGATCCCTTTATGAATTGACATCTTAGTGCTGAAAGAGGGACACGCCGCTGAGAGCACTGAATGCACGCAAGTACCCAACGCTGCTTACTTCTGGGCAGCCCTATTTGAAGTCAGTCATTTGACTGAGAGCTTGGCAGGGAGGGAGAAGGTGGCAGGAGAAAGAGGATCCTCAGGCAAAGCCAGAGGTAAGAGACGTTCTGGCACCATGAGCGCAGAAAAGGGCGAAGAAGATGCAGGGAAACCAAAATCCAGACCCAAGCCACAACAGGTTTTCTGCCCCAGCTTCCAAAACCAGGCAAGAATTTCCAGTACAGTGGGCAATTGCCCCCCAGCGTACTCAGCCCTCCTTCCCAGTCTCTCCCCGTTCAACATTTTTCTGAGACATTTCTGCCTTTCATCTGACCTGTGCCGCATTTCTTGGTGTTTGGTTTTAGAGTGAGGTAATCCTCCATTTCCCGTCATTAACTGGAAAGCACAAGCATGGTGTTCACAGAGACATCGTCTGACTGGAGCAGATGGATCCCAAATGCCACATGCCAGCAGGGACCCCATACCTCACCCCTGACGTTTAATACCACGTTCCATGCAGGAGGTGCAGATGGGTCCCTGCTGCCACACTGAAGCAGCTGCTTCTGACCACAATCATGTTACTAGAGGACAGAAGCTGGGGGCAAAGGAGAGCCCTTGGGAACCAGGGTTTCCGATGGCTGAAAAGCAGCCGAGGACCTACCACCACTCTGCCCTGTTTCAGGCCTTACAGCACAGCAAGCGAGCGCACGCAGCGGGGTCCGAAATGGGGGGTAACAAAGCAGCATTGAAACGGGCTGCACAGATTTCACTCTGAAGGTAAAGGTCCCCTTCGCCTTTACCTACACCAATGTTTTTAACCAGATATGAAGCTGTAGGGCTTTTAATAGTTAATGGTGGTAATGACTACCTGTGCCATTCACCCCTCATAAATCAGAACTCATTAGGCTAACAACCATCACCAGCAGACAGCACGGGTCATGCTGGAAGTGTACATTCCTATTCAGTCCAACAGACACTTCTCATAGAATAAGGAGCAATTTTCAAAGTCAACACTAGCCTGGGAGAAGAGATCTGCCCCCCTGCGCCCCTCCCCACGACCAGCCAAAGCTGTCTCAGGGGCTGTCTGCACAGCAGTTTTTCCAGCTGAGCTCTGCAGTGTAACTATAATCACTAACTCATTGTGTTGACACTTACCTTAGGAGAAGTATCCATACAAGGAGTTAGTTATGCTAGGGCGACTTACAGCGGGAGAGCAACTAGACTAGCAAATCCCCTCGGGAAAAGAAAACATCCCCCCGCCAGATTTTAACCACACTTGGGGCTAAGGAATTGCTGGCACCAGTCACGTTAATGCAACTCCCATCAACACTCATTCCTCCGAGCAAAGGAGCTCCCCATCGCCTCGGTTCAGCCATTTCACACAAGTGCAAATCCCCATACAAGGGCAAGAGACGGTGGGGCCAGGTCCAGCAGGGCCGGTCCTACCACTTGTAGGTAACCCAGCCGAGGTGCTGTAAGAGGGTTGAATTTTGGAAGGGGAAGTCTCCCTGAACCCAGCCAGGGTGACACGCACCAGAAGTGTCACCTCGGCAGCATGACGCTCAGCTGCTAAGCTAGCGCCGATGCTGTGCCCCAGAGAGGTGAGGCCAGAGACGAGCAACAGCCCTGGGAAGCGGCTTGCCACATTCCCAAGCGGTGAGTATGAAAAGAGATGTTCTGCCAACTACCTACCAATGAAAGCAATGGCCTCGGGAAAGAACTGCGAGAGGTTCTGGCTCCAGTGATCTGAGATGGGGATCTGCTTGTACTTGAACTCTCCATCATGCTCAAACATGTTTGGCAGGTTGGGAGTCACATTCAGGATGTATTTAATGCCGTATTTGCCCAGGACGTCCAAGTTGGTCGAATCTTTGGCACAGCCCAGGTATAGGTAAGGTAGGATCTGGACCGGAAAGGCAGGCTGATTGTTAGGGATGGGGCTCCCGTCCGACTCCGTGGCACTGCTGGGTTCCCTGTCGGATTCACCATCTGAGCAGTCGGAGCTTATCCGCAGCCCTCCCAGGCCAAGGACCGATGCTGGGGGAGAGTTGCTGGGCGAGGAGCTGTCAAGGTTCGTCTCGCAGTGCTCCGAATATTCGGTCTGAAACTTGTTAAAGCCACCTGGGAAGGGGGAAAGGAGAGAGGGAAGGAGAGAGGCAGAGAGAAAAAGATGTTTTATTCTTCAGAATGGGGAATGCTTCTACCTGAACACATGTGCATGTTACTTAGCAAGTCTTTGCTGGCAAAAAGTTGGTATACCTTCAACTTCACCCCAAGAAAGGCATCTCCCTGGTCCCTCATCTTCCCTGGGCAGACTGTTACTGAGCAAACAGGTCCCAGAAAACCAAAGAGTGTTTCTTATGAAGTTTGATATTGCTTGTGATAAATGGGGGCCAAATCTCAATCACAAAAGAAACAAACATCCAAAAATAAAATCAATGTTAAGAGACAATCTCGCCTTCTTTAGCTTCTCAGAAATATGGGTCTGGGGCAGTTTAGGCAAGAACTATTATGCCACCTAGACAGAAAAGCACAGAACTATCTGTGTCTGAAAAGGTAAAGCAAGAACAACAACCACATACCCAGCCCAGGCACTAAAACCCAATAAAATAATTCACCTTCATGCAGAAAAAGAGGCCGTAAGTTTTGCCATAGAGTGATCCTCACACCTATTTTATCACTACAAACATGTTTTGCGACAGAGAAGTGTCACAGGTTTGTTCTTCACCGGAACTGCAGCAGGAAGGGGATGGGACCCTTCATGTCTGCTCCTAAGTCCTCTTCTCCAGCTCCTCGGCTCAACAGCTTGGGAAGGAAGGTAGAGGCAGGGAAGCAAAAACCCCACCGATCTACCTCCTTTCCAGGCAATATTAAACCCGAGCTCAGCCATCAGTATCTGACACTGACAAATGGTTTAATTAGAAAGGCCTCCTGGAAACTTTGTTAGTGGGTTCGGCGGTTGTGGCAGGGTCCCTGAGCAGGACAGACAGCTCCTGCCACATCCATTCATGAAAAAGGCTCGTCCTCGTCCTCCTCCCCCCCCCCCCGCGCTGCCAGACAGCGCCGAGGAGCCATTTTGGAATTTTAATTGGAAACATTTCCCACCGAGGCTCCCGGAAAAATGCAGAGAAAGGGACTCAGCTCCTCCCCTGCCCATCGGGGAGAGCTTAGGAGTAACTTCAAAGCTGCTCCTTCCTGCTAGGGATGAGGACGATGGGGAGAGAAACGGGAAGACAAAGCGAAGGAGCAACGGAGCCCCATCGGGAAACCCCAAACCGGGATGGGGGATTCACCCACCAGCACAGGCGGGGAGCGGAGGGATGGGAGGGAAAAGTGGGATCAACCCCTGTGCTTGGGGCCTGGCTGCCCCCCACC
>NW_009217940.1:0-8421 GCF_000690835.1 Fulmarus glacialis
GGCTTTCGGGGGTGCGTAGCGGGAGTCTTAGGCAGACCTCCTCGGTGCTTCGTTCTTGAACGAACGCCAAAGTTGTCAGAGTCACTAAAAAGCTAGGGGTGTTTTAAAATACGTTTGATTTTTCAAATGCTATGCTATTTTTCGTAACGCTCTGCTTTGCTCTGCCTTGCTCTGCCTGGGCAGAAAGGCACATTAGAGGTTTTTTTTTTCTCACGACACTTCATACCCGCATCTGGCTGCAGCCGGGGGAAATACTTTTACACTTTTTGCTGATGTCTTCATGTGAACCGGAACAATTTCTTTCTTCCCTTGGACTGGAAACACGGTGTAGACTTTACCACAGAAAGCCTGAAGTGATTAGCTATTTTGTTAGGGTAGGCGGCTTCTTTCAGTAGTTTATTCTAATGGCTGTAGCTAGTGTTGCCATTTATACTAAACAGCTTTCTGATTTTAAAATGGCCAGTGATTGATAGCGCAACGTTTTTAGCGGCTGGGGCTTTTTTTTTGTAGTTCACTTTTTGATTGGTGCCGATCCCATGGCTTTGGCAGGATGTACCAGCTCTCAGGAAGCGTTCCTAGGAAACTGGTGGGGCTTTCTGAGACCCTGGGGTGTCTGTGAACAAGGGAATCAAGGATAGCTTATTAGAAGACATTTAAAAATAATATGATGTGTTGTGAATTTAATCTTTCTACCTTGAGGTTGTGTGCTAATGACAGATTCAGGATAACCATATGCTGGAAGTCTCCAGGAGCTTTTGTTGGAGGTGTTTTTTTGGGTTTTGTTTTGTTTTGTTTTGTTTTTTTTTTTAAGTTTCTAGGAAAATAGTTATTTCAGTTATTTTTAATGGCTGCTATTGATGCCTACCATGCCTGCCTAGGAAAGAGAAATAATAGTCTATGAAATGACGGAACGTTATTTCAGTGGATGCCTAGAGACAGTTACTTACTAACTAGTTAGTGGGTTAGTAACTAACTGGTTTCTTGCCTGTTTGGAAATGCATACATGTGAAGAAGCAATAGTGAAAACAAGATGATCTGACTTGCTCTAAGTCACAAAGGAAAAAGTCCACAAAAATACTTGAGTGAAGCAATAAAATTGCTGTCTATAACTTTAGGCACCGTGTTTTAATTGCTGCTGTTCCTAGCAAACCAGAGAAGTTTGACCCAATGTGCTACAATAGCGGCTCCAAAAATGGCAGTTTTGTCCCTATTCTAGCATGTATGGCAGTGTCCCCTACCTGCTTGATCAGCATCACGATACTCCAGTTGTTGATACTGGTACATAGGGTCTGTGGCTTGAGCTTTTCTGCTGTTTTTGAACTTGCTCTGAAGAAGGCGTCATCGCAGTGCCTATGTGAAAACAGAGGTGATTGGAGGTCTCCAGCATCCTATTTGGTGCTGAAGCAGAAACGAAGAAGGAATTAATCTTTATTGTGTTCACCTAGCTTGAGATTTAGTAGGCAGACCAAAGATTACTTTAGCTAATTAGACTCTCTAATTGGATTTTAAAAGTTATTAACCTTTTAAATAGGCTCTCCAGAGTGGTATGTCAGCATGTACTGAGCTAATTTTCAGCCAGCTATTGGTTCCACTTGCAGGGCTAACAAGCAGAGGACAGGCAAGGGTCGGGTTGCTCCTTGGTGAAGCAAAACATCTGTGGCCCTGCTCTGCCGTGACCAGGGGAGCAGGAGACGAAGGTGGCGCTCTGGCAGCGAGCACGTGAGTGCAGGTTCTCAGCGTGTGACGCTGGGCTGCGTGCGTGCCCAAATAGCTTTCTGCCTTCTGCGTCACTTACCACTAGTGAAACTAGCTGGGGCTTTACCAGGAGGCTGAATGAAGAAAACTCTTCCCAGTTAGAGTTTTTCTGTCCTTTGACTCCCTCTTGCCTTTGTGTTTGCCTTTCCTGTGGCACATGCTACAACATTTCTTCATCCCACAGACAGTAAGGAGTTCCTTGTACACAAAACCCTGAGATGCACATTAGAGAGTGCCAAAAATGACTGGCCAAAGTTGTGGTGGGGACAAAAGCTACAAAGCAGCATAATATTTGCTGGACATACTGGAAGGTACAATTAGTCTTTTACAATTTTTGGACCAGGACTGTTGGCGACACTTTCATTCTTGATGAATTTAAGCGGTGCTCAATGTTTGCTCGTCTTTGCCACTCAGTCCCACGTATGCAAGGCCAAAATAGCACTATATGAAGATGGATGGAATTTGGGTCTGCTGTAGCATATCTACGAGAGCTTTCCTGCAAGCTTTTCTCCTCACCCGACGTGCTTTAAGACTTCTGAAATTTTCTTTCTCGCCTTAACAGCCTAGCAGTATGTGAAGTCATATGGGTAGGAAAGAAGATACACATTTATTTACTCAAACTTGCTCTATTAAATAGAACCCGAATTTACAGCACAAAATCTCTTAGATATTCATTTTTCATACATCAACAAGAAGTTTAAAAACCCCAACTCTCAAGATCAGTTGCATTTTTCTTTCTTGCTGTAATAAATACTTTTCCAGTGCTTGTAAGTTATAGCACTCGACAAGAGCTGGAGGACTGAGGCCACCACTAGGCCAGTTGTGGTGTCCATGCTAAAGAGCTGCTATTTGGTGGATTTCTTTAATGCAGCAGCTGCTCTGTGCTTGCTGCTTTCCTTGTTGTTCTACCTGCTACGCAGAGCTCAGCCTTACTGTCCCAGCCGTGTCATGCTGCGGATTGCTGGCAGCACGTCAAATGGCTGTTAGCCTGGTGATGGTGGACTTCTGTCACTTTGCAAATGGAAAGCTCGAGGGCTGACAGCAGTCCTCAGCTGCCAGCCTGCTCTGTCAAAATCCTGACACTGAGTAGAAGGAAATACGTCATGCTTCTGGTGCTGAGCTTTTTCTGTAGTTCCACTTCCAAATGCTTTGCTGAAAAGTAGCAGTAACTTTCTTCAGTTGCATATCATGCTCATTGCAAAATATTCAGAGAGAAGGTTTGCTAAAAGTCAAGGATGGAGTTAGTGCATGCAGTAATAACACTCAGTTCTTTTATCACATGGATCTTTGTTCTTTTTAGGCAAGTTTGCTGGGTTCAGCCTGGAGTGAGCAACCTTGTTACTGTGGAATGCCAGACTGAGTTACAGGATTTTTCTTAACGTAGTACTTACAGCGGTGGGAGAAATAAAATAAAAACAGCAATTTTTTTTTTTTTATAGACTCCAGACAACCAGTACTTTACCTGCCCTTACATTATTACCAGCTATATGTGTGCCTTGTTGCAGAATGAAACTGCAGTAAATTTTTTTTTGTCATTATAGTCTTTGTTTTTGCTGTTGTTAAGCTCTTTCTAGACTATACTGGGAGATTTCTGAACTGATCACTGTCCTGTGTGTTAAAACTAACATAGTGCAGCACTATCGCCTCTTTATTTATCAAGGCTTATAAGACTTCTGTATGGTTCATTCAGCAAAGTTTATGCTGTAATGGAAACGTTCAGTGGGAATATGTAGTTGTAACCTGTACGGTCTGAAATGACGCACACTTGGAAAAATCTTAATGTGATATGTTGTAATGAGAGGTTATAAAAGTATGAAAAATAGATTCCTGCCCTATTCCTCCTCTGAAAGATTGATTATACACTGCTTGGAAACATGCTTTCAGTTTTGGTTTATGAGCAGGTATCCCTGAGCAAATACAGCCCTTTGGCAATTGGACCTGACACTCAGTTGAGGCAGAGGGAGGAACACAAAACTTGGAGATGTATAGTCTCATCATCACCTTCTGGTTTGTGTTAGAGTATATTCTTGAAAGCCTAGCTGAGAGAAGAGTTCTGCTGTTAGTGTACTAAAATCATTAACGGTAAGAATGAATACCTATCTTGAACATCTTTTAATTTTAAAAGGCAGAGTGGAGAAAGATATGTCCTCCCCAGTGTACGGAAAGGAAGCTGAGCAGAAATAAAAGAAAAATAAGGTTAGGCCATGCGTTTGAGGACTACATTTGTGATCTGGGTATTGAATCTTATTTCTAGACCCACGAACTTCTAGCGAAGCTGGTTGAATGCCCCCTCTTTCCCACTCAAGGAAACCTAAAATATGTTAAAAACAAGCCTTGGTTATGTACCGTCAAGCCAGTCTTCATCTGTTCCTCCTATAGATTAGAACAGTTGCTGGCTGTAGTCTGGATTGGCACAAATGTATGTGTATATATATATATATGTGTGTGTGTGTTTGTGTGTGTATTCTGATTCTTCCTCCACAAAGGAGAAAATGGAATATACTGTATGTTCAGAAAAAGACAAAAACCTTCAGACTCACATTTTAACAAATTCTGAATGGCTGTAGGTTGCCATGCGAGCAGATTTGTTTCCATGGGCTCGGCGGTTCCATCTTGAAAGCTGATAATATTTTTGTTCAAAGCTACTCAGACCTCTGCAAATATGCAACCTTAAAAATGATTTAAAGTTTTTTTTTGTTTTGATTTTTGAAAAAGTAATATTTTTAAAAATCACTTTCAAAAGTAATGAAGCATGTAAGAAGTATAAAAGAAACTGTGAAAAATCTATAGAGCTAATAGGTCAAATACAAGTATACAGGTTTTGGAGTGCTATGTGGAACAAACGTGCTTTTCAGAATGTTAGTTAACCTTCGTTATCTGACACATTCATACCCCAAGTCTAATCTGTGTTTCTTCTCTTGAATAACATTGTCACTTCATAGGTAATATGAAAGAAAGAAAATGTTATTTACAATATAGGTGAAAGCAGAATAACACTCATTTTAGAATAACTGTAACGTCAAAGTCAAATTAAAATTCAGTTTTATTATGCCGATATTAAAACTATTGGAGCGTGTGCACCATAGGGAATTATTCAGCTATTAGCCATTTCTGAGCTAAATGGAATTTCAGCCAAGCTATTTTTGGGGGGTAAATACTAAAGATAAAAGTGGGACTTAAACTTTCATTTTCAGCTTCCAGTTTGTACCTTTTTTCCTCTGTTAAAGCCTTTGTGTCCCGAGTGAACTGTAAGATTCCAGAGACCAGAAGTGTTTTGTGCGTGGCTTTTTGCATGGCTACCATGGATCACTGTTTGCATAAACAGCAGCAACAACTTGGATACCAATGCAAAACAACCTTGTTGAAATGACCACTGAGTGGAAACTGGTCCTAGGATCCAGCTTTTAGTCCTTATTTAGTTGTACTTCTCTCCTCCTGAAGTAGGGGGGTGGGGGGAAAAGGTTTGCTGACATCACTCGTGTCAGAATTAGCTGCTTTCCAGTCTGCTCAGTCGTGGTAGATCAAACCGCTGTGCAAACCCCTCTTGCGAGTAGGTGGCACAAATGCACTGAGACAACTCCTTCTCCATGATCTCTGAAAAGTTTAGAAGAAAGAGAACTGAATCTAGAGTCACTGCTACCTTACGGATGGTGCCGCAGGAACCAGACAGGTTCACAGGAGTTGTTTTCACGCAGCTGACCCTTCCTTGCAAGGGCACTGGGCTGCAAAATTGCGAGACCCAAGCCCGTTGCCTTACCAGGACTCCTGTTGCGGTACTGACATATACGGAAGATGAGGCTTAGCTGTCTTTAGCCCTGTTAGTTTCTGGTGCTATGCACTTCTGGTACTCTTTTTAAAATAATAACAGTAAAAACAACCTCTCTGTCAATATTTTGCTTTACAAATTGGTGCTGAATGTGCTCCTGTAATTTCCTCCTCCAATTCTCAGAGGTAAATGCTCTTCTTGATTTCGAAGTGGAGGAAACGTGCAGTTTCAAATCCCAGTTTTGGAAATCCTGTTATCTCTATAATTGTGGAAGACAGAGAGCAAAATTAGACATATGTAAAACATGATTTTCTTTTCCTTTCTCTACTGCAGTTCCAACTGCTTTTTCTAAAATCTTATTCAACAATTTGAGGAAAAGTTTTAAGGGCCAGAACAATTCAAATTAAAAATTAAACAGTGTTTATAAAAGGAGTGCCAAAACTAGAAAAACATGTAACAGTAGCAATATGAAGCTTTGAATATATTGCTGCTGTGTTTTCCATAACTGGTATTCTGATACTGGTTGCATGTTGTGTGAGTAATAGTATAATTTATTTTAAGAAAATAGCATTAGAAAATAAATACTATTATTCTGACATCAGAAGTGAACGAAGCAGTGGGGTCTTTAAATCTCATTGCTGCAAAAGAAACTGAGGTGCCCGAGTCATGCTGGTTTTTTGGGGTTTTTTTTGTTGTTGTTGTTCTTTTTTTTAAAGCTGATTGTCTCCTGTGAAGTTCAACATGCTCAGGGTGCTTTTGTTTGGCTTAGGTATTTAAATACTGTGGGAAAAAAATGGGGAAGCATGGTGCAAGAGAGAATCCTAATGATTAATACGTCTGTGTCTATGCCTTTTACATTTTCTTTTTAATCTAGGGTGAGCTTTCAAAAGAGACACTACTACAGTAAACACCTTGGTATCATTGACATTGGGGGACAACACTTAATTTCCTTAAATCTCCTTTGAAAATGCAAATACTTTCTAGGAGGTGAAGAAATGTTTAAGCAATAGGATATATGAAAGCTATCTACTCTTCCTTCAAAAACAAGAATGTGAACTATAAATACTTTCACAAATGTGTTCCCCTTATGTAGCTAAGCAATGTGTATGCACTGTTTTGTGGTACTCATGTGAATTTACCCATCTTTCTAGAAATAATGAAGTGAAGAAGAGCTGTAGCTGTACTGTTTTAAATATTGATTTTTTTTTTTTTTTTTAAAATGATCACTTGGGCATCTGAAAGTCGGACTTGACGTGTATTATTAAATATTGACTTTTCAGAGCCTCAGTCAATCTTTTAAGACATTGAGGAGTTTTATCATATAGGCTTGGGAAGCACTGTACCCTTAACATGTCTACAATACTGCGTTTTACTATTAATTCAAAAATCTGATAATCCTATTCCTTAAAAAAAGGTTATCTTTTCATTTATTTTTGTATTTTCAGAGGATTGAGGGGACACTCTAGGAAGAATGGAGCTGTTCTAATGGAGGATAACATGCTCTTCTGATGAAAGTATTTTCTTGCTCATCTCATATGAAACGAGTGTTCGTTAACAGCATAAGCAGCCAATTTTTGTTCTCGTGTGCTTCAGGTAAGATATCTTACGGGGTTTTTTTGCTAATAGGAGATGGAACTGGGTATTCCTTTCTTGCTCCTAAGTAACACAATGTTTGTTCAGACCTCAGAGGAACAGTCATATACTTGCATGTTTTCTGGTCAGTTAAAACTACTTTGGAGTGTTTGCAGTGGATCAGTGAACCTGGTCATGGTATTAAAATAGCACAATTTAGTGCAGTTTCTACTGTAAACAATCTTTTAATAATGTTTTTATTAAATTATCTTAAGATTATATATCATGTAGCCACATATTGTTTAATTGTTGGCCCCCCACCCGCTGTTGCATAAGGTGTCACATACTTTGGGACGGTTTCTAGAGAAAGACTCTTCTTCCTTAAATGTGTTGTGTGGCTATGAGATTATCTGATCTAGTTTTTTCAGTTTTCCCGTTCAGCTGAAGTCTTTGCTCTGGGAGAGACTCTTCTCTTGTTGAGGTAGAGCTAAATGAGTCCTATAAAACCGGGAGGGCTTTAGCATGGTTGAGCAATGAGCCTTTATGTTACTGGTAGCTTTGGGAAAAAACACCTGCTGGTTCAGGTAAGCCCCAAGGCTGCAGGGTGTCAGAAGCTGGGAGCGTATAGTAGAGGAAAAACCACAATGTGCTTGCCTCGCCATTTCCACTAGGATTCATTACTGGATAGCGTCAGCAGCAGGATACAGGTCTGGAAGAGCTCTTGGCCCTGCCCAGTTCAGCCCTTTTTATGTTTCTGTTACCTGACACATCTGAGCTTTCCTGCCTGCCTCGTTCTGTGTCATGGATTCCGCCACACCTCGGGATCCATCCAGAGGGTTAGGATGGGAAGCCACCCTGCAGCTTCTGTGATCATTTTCTGCCCATTTCTGCAAGAGCAGATGCAGCTGTGTTCAGTCTTTCATGTTATTTGCTGACCCTCTATCAGCAAGTGAAAAACATACCCGGTAAGCTGAAAAAAAAGAATAGAAAGTAGTTAAATTGAGAAACTTCTTTGGCCAGCTGTGCTTTGCAGTGCCTCTCAGTAGAAGGTGTCTTTCTCCTGTCTAAATCAAGGCTGAAATTTAATTTGAATGTATGTCCTCTAGCCGTGCAATACCCCTGGGAATGAATCCTATAAAACAGGCTGTATCAGGCTTGTACAAATTGTAGATCTGTTTAGTCTGAATGAGCTTTAACTTCATTATGTTAGTACAGAATAATTAGCAGAAAAACGAAATGCAATTTTGTCTAAAGAATGGCAGTTCTGGGGCTTTACCTCACCTATAGCCTTGCAAGGCTTTTAGTGTCCTGACAAGCAATCTGTCAGA
>NW_009217940.1:8441-51332 GCF_000690835.1 Fulmarus glacialis
ATTTTTTACTTCAGTTCTTTTCTTACAGGAGCTCAAGTGACTCCACTGAAACTCTGGCATTTATCACAGACAAAATTAGGTCAGAAGAGAGCACAGAGGTACTGAACTGAAAAGAGATAAATTCATTCTTAGAAGAAAAAAAAAAAGTCCCAAGTCTCAAGCTGAAAACTTGGGTTTAATTTGTCTCCTCCACATAGGCTAAGACTTTTCCTAAGGGATTTTCCAGCCAAGCTAACAGTATCTTTGATATAAATATACTATCAAGTTCTATAGGAAGAATATTAAATATTTTTTGTTGAGCTATGTAACTTCAAGTAACCAAAGAACAGTTTTTCCCCTAAATGTAAACAAAAGCAGCGTAGGGGAGAATCTGTTCCGGTTTGGTCTTAACGGTTAGTGTCCAGTCATGCAAGCTGCTGAGCATGTTTAGGTAGCAGCAAGAGTAGCGGGATTTATTTGTCGTCATTATTTTGCAGGACCCTAATACTTGCATTCTGGTTACTGCCAGTCTGATGATAAAGCTGATATATCAAAACTTACAGTACGTATGACTGACTACTGGTGTAACATTTTCCAATGTGAAAAATTATAACTTTCCAAATGACATTTAAGGAAATAAATATTAGCATCTTTGCTATAGAACATATTCCTGTAGAACAGCATGTGCTATTATAGTTTAGATAAGGTTTTGAATTTTTCACTGGGCCCATTTGAATACGTACATACAGAAATAGGATGCTCTTAGGAAATAGCCTCATGAAGAAGATGCCTCTGGTTTACCTAACTATCTTTCAGAATGCATTGGTGTATTTGCCACTTGCTCTTCATCTCATGTAAATCTGATATTACTCAGATCTTTTCTACAGGGATTCTTCTCTTCTAAAAGCTTTTGTAAGCGATTAATTCTCCTGTCGAATTCACTACCTAGCTGTAACGCTCTTGCCTCTAACAATAAACTGGGTAAGTCTGGGTAACTACTCCAGATCTACCAGTTATTTTTGATACAAAAAAACCCCCCAATAATTATTGAAAACTTTCTCGCAAGCAACCAAGAACTTTCTGCAAGAGGGGAATCATCTGGTTCATGCCAAATAGCACTACATGTAACGTTTAATAGTCCCAGTGAATCAAAATCTTTTTCAGCAGAGAGGATGGGGGGAAGAATACTGGAAAGGGCAGATAGGATACAGGAGATGGTTTCTGATGGTTTTTCTGGTGGTAATAATGTGTTATACCACATACTGTGTACTGGTCCTGTTATTTACCTATATGGTGTGACTGAATTCCCTGAGGCTACTCACATGTGCAATCTTAAGCACATGTGTGTTTGCAGGCTCGGTGCCTTAGTCCGTGGGTTGTGTGATCTACACACAGTCTTCTCAGTAAGAACGAATGGGTACTTGGGTGCAGGCTTCCGCAGGTGGGAAGATAAGGCAGAAGCTGTTCAGCTGTTTCCTGATCAGGAGAAAGAACTTGACAGAGCTCTGGCCACCAGGCTGCGACTCTGACAGTGAACAGCCAAGGTGACCACCAGTGACCCCTAAAATATTTAAATACAGCATGAAGCAAGTCAGCAAAACACATGTGGTTCCAGATGTTCTGTGGTTTGTGTCAAATCAAGGTTATGAATAGAGTCTACATAGTCCAAGTGTAAAATACCTGAATAGAAGCACCTCCAAAATTTGGCATCTGGCACCCTAATACTGAATCCTCATAGTTGAGGCTAA
This sequence comes from Fulmarus glacialis, assembly GCF_000690835.1. Lineage (NCBI taxonomy): Eukaryota > Metazoa > Chordata > Aves > Procellariiformes > Procellariidae > Fulmarus > Fulmarus glacialis. The sequence continues at coordinate 10,169 of NW_009217940.1, forward strand.
GTTTAGCAGCGTTTAGAAAAAAAACTCGACCTATTTTGAATGCATAATACATACTAGTTAAAAAAAAAAAACCTAGCTGAATGAAGATCTTGTTTTCCCTCATCTCTTAACAAAACTTTGTGTGGGAGTGTACTGCAGCTACACAAAGTGTATTTGACAAAACTAGTAGGTGTTTGTTTAAGAGCATCTCTTATCACCAAGTCATTTCTAATAGCAGCTTAACTTTTGATACTTCTGATATTCCAAATTATTTTTGTAAATATTTTTTAACAAATTATCAGATATTTATGTAAAAGGATTTACTGTATTTGCAGCTGTATCTTGGGGTGTCAGACTGACTTTTTAAGCTAATTTATTTTAAAAATTATTATTCTAATTTAGCACATCCCATAGTAAAATCAGATTGTGAAAAGTAAGGACAGATTTTTTATAAGGTTGGTAAATCAAAGTTATTCTGTTAAGATCCTACTGTTATTGCTAGAATATATAATTAACCAGCTTCTAAAGAATTACCACATCTGCATATGGCAAGAATAAATCACTGAGATAGAAAGAACAAGACCTTCTTAATGTCCTTGTAAATAACATGGAAAATCTGAAGGTTTGCCTGAGAGCCGATGTAAAAGAAAAATCTAGTTTAATAGGCTGACCTGATTCTGTTCCTCTTGGTAACCTTGCTATAAGATTTTAAATCAGATGGAGCATATTTGAGAACCTAATAGAAAGCAGTATGGATAATGAAGTGTTTTAAATGAAATGCAGAAAACTATTGGTAGTTCTGGGTTTGGGGTTGGGGTTTTTTTATGTTGGTTTTATTTCCTTTCAAATATGGCAAATTATTTTAGAGTGTAAGTATATATACATCAAAGTGTGTTTACTGTCACTTAAACTTAAAAAAAGAAAAACCTATGTCTGTGTACATTCACATATGTATGTGTGTACACAGACATATTTCATTGAGATGAAAGATAATGATTGTTTTCTTAAGAATAACAGACTACATTTTAACACAAGCTTTAACAAGTTAAAGCTTGTGTTAAAACTTTTTCAGCTATTAGTACCCCAAATGGCTGCAGCTATTACTTTCTTCAGGTTTGATAAAAACAAAAATATTGAAACGCCTTTTCTGCGTCTTAAGTATCAGCCATGTTAGGTACCACCACTTAAAAACAAGACTGAGAAAATTAAGCTGTATGTTTTGCTAAGCAGTAGTACATTTGCAAAGATGATGATAATGGGAATTACAGTAGCTCAGACTAACTGCTTCTTCTGATACCAAATGAACACGGTACTAGAGCATTTATGTTTGAAATGCTCCCAAAGCTGCGGTTGCTCAACAGCTATAAGGGGCAATCATCTGAGACAAGGGCAAGTCAAATGTCTCTTTTGAAGTGCCAAATTTTATTTTTTCAAGCAGTATTCTCAAAATGGAAGATAAAGTTCAGAGTCTTTTGCAAGAGAGCTTCAGTGCAATCTGCACTTTGGAGAAAAGTCACTGTGGTTTAAGTGTGAGTGATAAGGACTTTTGCTGTACTAAATGAAAGTGCAGGACTTCAAAGTTCAGTGTTTGCCTTGCAACAATTGCCAGCTTCTGGTATCTAGACTCAGAAGTGAGGTTGATCTTTGCTCTCAAAATTACTAATTTTGTCTCAGAGGTTGAAATTGTCGGGGAGAAACCAAACCTCCCTAAAGCTGAATTCTGGTTTTCATGTCAACAGACTGCTTCTAGGTAGGAATTGTCAGGATACCTGCACAGCTTTTCATTTGCCCCGTGTCTGCCTTGTATGAATGCAGCTGATTGGGAATTTTCTAGTTAAAGAAATCTGATCTAATTCTGATTGATAAGAAATCTTCCTGACCACCCTTTGGGTGGGTGGAAGAGAAGAAGAGAGAAGGAGAAAGGTTCTGCTGTCAAATAGCAAGTAACACCCTTATGAAAGCTCCTGCCAGGAAGCTGAGGTTCAGGCTGAGATTGCTGTCTCTCCTGCCTGACCGGAGGGTGTCCCCCAGCCACCCGCTGTCCAGGCAGGGTCTCTCGCTCTGTTTATACAGAGCGGAATAGCTCCAGCAGAGCTGGAGATAATTTCTCCAAAATAGCTGGTGATCAAGTTACAGCTTTGGGATCTTGGAGACCGAGGTTCAAACCCCCTTTCTGAATCACCGAGAAGAATTCCCTTTTGGAACAACTTGAACACAAAGGCTTCTCTGCCATGTAAAATCCCACTTCAAGCAAATCAGACGTGTGAGTCTGTATCTCGGATGGCTAGGAGGTGTGCCCTGAGAGCTAGGGTATTCTGAAGTGAATCTGGGTCCATAATTGTGAATGGATGGCAAACTTTGAAAGCCCTCGGTTTCTGTCCTGATGTGACTTTTGTTGTTGTTGTTGTAGTTTAAATCTTTGATCTTCCACAGGATTTCTCTGTTAGTCTGTAGGGCAGTCTGTGATAATACCATATGGGTATTATCGACAGGGTCAAATGGGCATATGACCGTAGGGCTTTCCCTTACCTTCTACCACTTGCAGAATACTTGCTAAATGCCATGCATTGCTCAGATCACCTGCAAGGAGTGAATTAGGGTTGTGTAGCAAGTTAGGCTGTCTGTGAGATCCCAGCTCTGCTGTAGAAGGTATGTAGATAATGAGGGAGGGAACTGGAAAAGGAGGGAAGTGCAAAAGGAGGCAATGAGTTACAGACGAGTTAAATGATACCCCAGGTACAGTGTATTAAAAATACACTCCTCTACAAAATAAATGTAGTCTCCACTAAACGAGCTACAAAATGGTTAGCTGAGGAAGGGATGACTGCCCAGTAGTGGATTTCTGTGAACTGATTCTTATTTCAGTGTTTTTCATTCTCTTCATGCATGGGAACCACTGTCCTGTTCTAGATCAATCTGTTTGGAGACATCCTTGTAACTTCAGCCTTTTCTCTTGTCTTTCATCATTTCTTCCTCCTTGCTTTATTCCCTCACTGTCCACCCCAGGCCTCTCATCAAACTGCTGCCGCTTGCTCCTTGCCTCCCTGTCTGTCATGCCCATGCTGCTGGCTGTGAAGCAGTGGGAGAATCAGACTAAACAAGATTTGCCTATGCTGTGCCCAGGTGAGTGTTCAGGCATGCTTCAGAAGCGGAGCTAGTGATTGAAACAAAATTAAATAAAATAATTGCATTTTAAGTTGCAGAGAATTTATAGACCAGTCATGCTTGCTTGCTTGCTAAGGCAGGGGTTTTTGGAAAAGTTACCTCTAAATACTGTTAGATGTCAAAATATACAGCTAGATGAAAGCATGTCCCTTAGACTTAGATGAGCATGTCTTCCAAAGCATATTGGAAAAACCGGATATAATAAACACAATTCTCTGACACATGAGAATAAAGGAAGCAGTGTTAACTGCATGTGTAGCATTTGTGACACCAGGACTGTAACCAGTCCCAGTATTATTAGTGTGGCCCTGAGGGGTTGTAACACAACTCCATGTCGCTTAGCGTTACATCTCTGACAATTGTCAGTAGTGGATGCTTAAGGAAGAATGTGTTATGTATCAGCATACAGTGATACTTCCCAAGAATATTTTCCTAACCTCCAGCAATTTGTAGTTCAGGAACTTTATGAACCAAGGGTAGTGACTTTTCAGTGAAAAACTGAATAGCTACCCATTTAGTATTTGTAACGAGGGCGTGAATGCTCGTTTAGCAAATGTTATATGAGCACATAAAGACTCTGTGTTCAGTCTGTATATACGAGTGAGATGAGGAATTGATTTCCCTATTTCCTGCCTTATGAATGTTTTACTTAAAAACATTTATACTATTTTTTAGTTAAGTTCTGAAAACATGGGGATAGTGCCATGGTAAGGAGTGATTTGATAGGAGAAATCGAATAGTGATATTTAAAATAGTATTAAGCAATGTTCTGGATGTTGTGAACAGTGTTTCTTATTCCCATGGCAACTCCTGTCTTTAAAGGTAAGCAAGTTCTTTTAAATGTTGTGGCCTTGTCATTCATTTTATAGGTGAATTATTTTAGCATTACTAGGACATTTAATCCATCATGTAAGTCTATCATACAAAAGTGAGGATGGCCAATTATTTCTCTTTTATGTAATTTTTTTGTAGGCACTGATATACATCTCTGGAGAGTATTTTCAGGCAGTGTGAATAGTTGTTCCATGTAAAATTTCCTCATGTTCTGTCTGTAAGAATTTTCTAGCAAATATATATCTATTTTTAGTTCATTGCTATTCAAACTTTTATGTAAAAATATTCGACATAGAGCTATTTTTTTCATTGTTACTGCAGAGATGCAATAAAAAGCAATAAGCAAAGACTAAGTTTGTTTTGGAGAGGAGGATTTAGAAAATACATGTGATTTGATTCCCAATGTAAAACTTTCTGTATATTACAGTACATGATCACTTTGGAGATCCAATTTTAGACCCTGGTCCTCCAAATTCATATAAGATCATAAGAAGATTGTGGGAATCTGGTGCCTCCAGCTCTGAACAAACCCTGGAAATGCGGTCTTGGAATGTCTGTTCAGGAAATCTTTTCTAGAGATGTCTGGAGAGCTTTTCAACTTAGCTTATCTAGAATCTGGATCTTATCTAGCAGGAAGGAGATTTGTTCCAGGCCTCACCATGGTGACTATTTTTACATTAGTCTGTTGTCTAAACAGTAGAAGTAACATTGGAGTTGAAATGAGGAACCATCTTATCTTTCCTTCCTGCATGGGAGTGGCAGAAGGCCAAGTCCTCGAGTTCCCTCCTGCCAGCGCTCCTTCCAAATCCATCAGTTTTCATCTGCTGATTGTATACTAGTGCAGGATGGAAAGTGCTCCTGGTGTGCAGGGTGTTCACCTGGATTGTGAGAGTACGGGGAGGTCTAGAACCCAATTTTTTCAATGCCTGAGAAAATGGTCTAAACATTATACCCTTTCCACAAAAGAAAGATGCTGTCAGCTTCCACTTCCCTGAGTTGCACAGGTAGAGATTCAGGTGTCTGTACGGATTTGTTCCTGGGTCAGCCCTTTTGAACTTGTGTGCCTGAATTCTAGTTCCTGAATTTTTCCCACTTTAGGTACCTAAATTGTCAGTAGATTTGGCCTTCAGCCTGCTATGATAGATCTTGTTCATAGACATAACGAAGAAGTCCCTCTCCTCTCAGACTTTGGTGTCATCGTATGGACTAGTGTAGATGTGACTGATTTATTTTTAATTCATATGATTAATTTCCTTATTGCCAGAACCTCTTGTGTCTGTTTTATTTGTGGCTATTCAGTTTCTGTCAAGGAAAAATTTCAGAGTGATATGGGAAAACTATAACACTTACAGACTAGTAAGGTGATTTGGATGGTCTCAGGCTGTAGCATTCACATTGCCACGGTTATTTGCCAATCAGCTATCCTCTCTAATTGGAGTATAACAACCCAGGCCATTTATCATTAAGCATTGCAACATCAGTCTCTGGCCTTTTCCTGAACTCTTAAGAATTGTGACTTTTCTTTGAACTCTCAGCTTTTAGTTCCACTGACCCTATTGCCCATTTATAACTTGTGCGCCATTTATCACTCTTGGGCTTAGAAATATGGTGGGGGAAAAGACTCAAGCGCAATCATTCACACCTATGGTCTCTTTGTATTTGGACTTCACAGTTTCTGTGTAGTGTAACTGATAGGGAGAGGTTAGTTACAAAACTGTAATTCCATTGAAGGATGGTGATAATACCATACCATAAACTGTATATGATGCTCAAGAGGTTTGACATCATCGGGGTTCTGAGATTAAGTTACAGCATCTACTATTAGTCTCTGTCAGTATCTGTTTTAGAAGAGAGTTTTTGTGTAACCCCAGTGTAAAATACAGGATGTTTTGTAAGTTAGGAAACTTGCTGTTGCATTAATCCTCTCAGAGTCATGTTAATAGTTAAACTATAGCATGACATAAACCAGATTTGGTACAAAAATACATAAATATTTATTTTTATATGCTACAGAGAAATTTTCTGTACTGACTACTGACAAGGTCTTGGCATATCAGACTGAATTGGGACTACTTTGGCATTTTAACAGTTTCGTGTTCTCAAATAAAAAAAAGAAAGCAGCATGTAAACCTATCAGAAAGAGTTACTGGTGGGCCTAGAGTATCATTCCAGGAAAAAAATCAATGTGTATTTTAAAAGCAAAACAAACCTACTTCTTTCTCTCTCTTGCATTCCCTTTTCCCTGTATAGTTTCTGCTATTTACACACCCACCCACCCACGCACACACTTACCTTTCTTGTGCCCCTAAGAAGCTATAGCTTTCCCTTCTTTAAGCTGTTCTTCACACCTTTCTTTTACCTCATTTTTCTTCATCTCATTCTCTCCTGCCTTTTCTTGTAAATTTTTCCATCACTTAAATGAGAAACAGTTGAGTACATTGTGCTTTAATGTAATTTTGGCCAAGAAATGCTTATTTTTGAAGTGATTTGCCCTTATGGAATATAAGGAATTGCTTCAAAACTCCATCAAAGTATGAAGTTGTTGTTAATATGGTCAAGAGATCTTTTCACAATTCATATGAGGGAGCCTAGATAAGGGAAGAGTTCAGAAAGCTGAGTAGCTCCAGCTAAGACTTTGGGAAGAACTCTCTTCTTCTGAGAATAACTCTCCTGTTACGAGAAGAATAGATCAAAGCTCAGGATTTCATGCCATGGAAATTAAAAATGTTTTCTTTGAAATCAGAAAAATTTTTGGTTTTTTGTTCACTACAATGTGAACCACTCAGGAAAACAATTATTAGAATAATTATTTCACTTGGCATTCTCTAACCAAATACTCCGATTTTTATACAAGAATCAACAAACTTATTTGTCATTCTTCCTTATGCTTCTTCTTGCCTCCTGTGTCCAGGACTCCTGGTTGGACGGTGTCTCCTCCCATCCCATACCTCCATGATCACAGCATTCCCGTGCTGTGTTATGATGTAGGAAGGAAGGCTGCAGAGTTGCCTGAGCCCTTTTCCTACTGTCTGCCTTCAGTGTGCTTTTTTAGGATAAAGAAATATGTAGAATTAAATTTATGCCTGATAAGTAATAAAACAAAATATTTTGAGATATATGTCAAACTTGACATTAAACCTTGTGTCAAAGCTTCTGACAACTTTCCTTGCATTTCAAGACCACCTTTCTCTTTACTGTGAAACAGCCCCCTCTCTGGTGTTACTTGTTGTTAGTGAAAATTTGATGAAAATCTACAAACTCATTAGAAGGAAAAAAGTGTGTGATAAGAGACTACCTATCTTAAGGACCAATTTGCTAGAAAGTCTCAAGCCACAAGAAGACTCAGACAGGCAAAAGTGTGGACGTAATTTTTTTTCAGCTTTGGATACCCAGTGCATATAGGTACTTTCTTGAAATTCTGATTAAAATGTCTAATGTCCAGGTGAGACGTAAGACTGGAGAGCTGTTTTTTTATTTAATCCTCAGCATTTCCTGTTACCTACTTCTAAATAGTTATATGCCAATATTCAAACTTTGCCTCCTCAGTAAGGTGGTTGTCTTGAATCGTATATTGAAGTGCCTCGCTCTGGTGAGAAAGCCTTGTCCTCTCACAAACAGATCTGAATTTCACGTATTCTTTGTAGGTCTGGCCTTATGTTATGCTTTGCAGTAATTACCATTTAGAATAAAGAAATGTTGTGGTATCCCAATATAGCTGTTGGTTAGGGTGCAATACCACTTATGTTTAATCAGTAGATAATTAGTCATTAGTAATTGTAAATGTTGTATATACCGCAAGCCTTTGCGACCAGCATTGTTGTGTTGAAAGGGTTTCAATTTTCATTCATTCAGGATAAGGTACTTAAGCCACTTGGTTTCTGTATTCAAAGTTAGTACTTAAATGAAGCCCTGTAAAGCTTTGTTCCCCTCAGAGGGGAAAATGTAAATGACACGAACCAGTCACCATTAGATCTTTTAATGCTGGCCTGTTCAAGATGATGTAGTTTAAACAGTCTTTCATAAATCAGGTGTGTTTTAGTGTCATTTAAAATACTCCATTTGGTTTAAAACTAGGGCTATAACTGAAGCAAAGACATATAAGAAAGGGAAGGTTATTCTGGTTTAAATGTAGACAAACTGGTTAATTGTTTCATTCTTGCATCATTTACTGGAAGCTTCTTTGGCATTTCCTTGCTCCCTGAAGTGTTGCTCAGTGGTTTTTAGTTCATATTATTTTAAATAATTACTATTTCACAAAGCATTTTGGTGCAAGCTTCAGTAGATTTATTTTGGAGCTTTTGCATTATGAGTAAAACAAGGTTAGTATTACTCCTCTTTTCCATAGAAAAAGACACTATGGCCTATTGTAGAAACAAAAAAAAAAAAAAAAAAAAAGAAGAAAATGAAAATGTTACTTCTAGAGATTGGAACAGGGATCTTAGTTTCTTTTTGTGGATGATTGACTGAGGATTTGATTTAGTTACAGAAAAGGTGGCTCTCCACAAGAGAGCTGATTTCATAACTCTGCCTCTGTAGCAACAAACTATCCTCTAAAAAGTATGTGCACTTATTTTAGAGCTACCTGGATAAAGTGAGTCTTATTTTTTCCTTAACAATTCAGAGACCGTTGAGAAGCAGTCTGTGTCTTGTAGGGATATAACATCAGACTCTTAAGATAGACTCCACACATGCTCTTCTGTTTGGGGGTAGCATTAGGTTATTGTTCCTGAGACGGTAAACCCCAGGGAATTTCCCTCCTGAGTGTGCAGAAGGAAAAATTGGGACAATTAAGTTGCTTGTCTTTTTAGTTAATTTTTTTCTCAGTGGGTTATGAAAAATTAAATAATTAAAATTGAACTATAAATAATGTACTGAACTTATTCTGCTGAGAGGCGCAATGTTGTCCTTCTCAGTAGGAGGAGAATTTATACTGTAAATAAAATGAGTTCATTCTGTTGTCCAGGGGACCGAAGGGGCAAGTGGGAAAGGAGGGACTAGCGCAAGCTGCACAGCGGTAAGATCCAACTTTAATTTATCAAACCTAGCCTTGCTTCTGCGGCTCCACACAATTTAAATAAGACTTATCTCAGCATGTACATGTGAATTTTATTGAATAAACTCCCTATCTGGTGATATGGGGTTTTTTCATATGGTTTATGTGATCTGTAATAGACACTCTTACCCCTTTCGCTCAGATTTGAAAAAAATTGTGGTGGCTGCTGACGCTGGTTTTTTAATATGCTTTTTTAACATTGTGTTCTTTAATTTGAAGTTCACAAAAAAATCTTGTATTTTAGTGACAGCAAAATGCCTACAGCTTAGATTGTTTGAAAAAGTGAAAATGCTTTGTGACATGAATGCAATTTACCCTCTTAACATTCTCCGTACAGCGCGCTCTGATCTGTTTGCTTCCCATGTACTTTCAACCCCATGGAAAATGCCTTGATGTCCCACTTGATAACACTTGTGAGCCAAAGTGTGCTGAACCTCTGCAAGATGATCAGAATGGTCTGCAAATTGATGCATCTGAGTGTTCAAAAAGACCTGGGAAAGATTGCTTTCTTCTAGACCTTGCTTGTAATTTCAGATTTGATGATAGTTTCACTGCTTGGAATTATGTGTACATATTAAGGATTCATTTTTGGCAGATCTCTACTTCTGAGTGTTATAGAACATGCAAATTCACTCATGGAAATACATTTTGAAAGGTGGTATCGTGATTGATTTTTTCCTTGAGTAAAGTTGCTGTAGGAGAGCAAAAGGAAGAATGATAATGATGAAGTAAAAATGAATCTACTGCTTTTATGGGAATCATGTGGGAAGTTGTGAGAAGAAGATAGAGCTTTAAGGAATAAAAAAAAAGAATTAAAAAAACCCAGTAATGGTGCACCTGATGGTGGTTTTTTTTTCATAGTTGCATAGCTTGAAGTAAGATATGACTATGATTTTGACATATGATTTTCTTTTTTTATTTTTATGGAAAGCTTAGAAAGGTTGGATAATTTTCCTTTAGTCAAGTTCTACAATTAGAACTGCATTTCTGTAGAAGCTCCCTGTCCTAATGCCTCCTGAGGAGGAAACAGATGCTCTAAATGAAATAGCACATGTGTAAATATAATACATCAGGAAAGAGGGGCTAGTATGTGTGTAATAGCATTATATAGAAATAATAGGCAAGTCTATCCACTTGAAACTGTAAACATTGTCCGCTTTGTTGCCCACAGATTTGCTCTTAAGACCATTTTATGGCTTACCTTGAATGTCCTTATAGCTAATTATAGGCTCTGTCCTGTGATCTATACCAAAGTTCACACTGATTTAATGATTGAACCTACTGACCTTGAGTGTTTAAATTAGACCTACAAAAGTGGTCTAAACCAGCTTCAAAGTCAATGGCTTTGAAAGCCTCATAGCATTTCAGACTAGCCCAAAATGTCTTACCAGGCTGGAGGTCTGTATTTGCTCATGTATACTTGGCTTTGGCCAAGTAATACTGTGCAAGCTTAGAGGTTGTGTTTTTTCTAGTCTCAACAACGTAGACAGTCATTGACACGTGGCTTTTTGTCACCAAGTCGTAATTGCCAAATAGTATAACACTTGTTGTTAATGCACGTTTCTTCTGAAAGAATATATAGCTGTATTTAGAAAGCCTTTTGTTCCCCTCTAAAATGCAGTTAAATGTATGAAGAACATTTTTGTCTATAACATATATTCTGTAACCAGTTTAGAATTATTCATCTTTTGTGCTGAGATTGAAACAATTTATCAATTTCCACTGTCAAAACATTCTGTTTTATTGTATGCCTTACATAATTTCCTTCATATCTAGTAACTGTTAAGAAAGAGTAACACATAGAAAGGACCGGAGGGTTATTTTTATTGTAGTTGTGCTTAAAAGCTCCAGTCAGAATTATGGTTCTGCTGTCTTACTTTCTGTATGTGTGAAAAGAGACAAAACTCGAGCCTCTTATAATCTAATGACACAAGACTTTCTTTGAGAAAAGAAAGTAGTATTGCTTGTTTTCCAGAGAGAGTAAAGTGAAGTGCAAAAAAAAAACAAACTAGCAGCGGTCAAATTTTCATGACCTCAACACAATGAGTTTAGATGTTTAAAAGTTCATAATTTCAGGTGCTGAATAATCAGGCCTTAAGTGTCCCCATGGCAGAAGGCTGCCTATGGATGTCTACTCTGTATTTCACTCACCAAATGGATATTCAACAATTTTGAAGATACAGGCTGAGGATTTTCCGTTCTGGATATTGGGAAATCTGCTCCTAGCTGATTTAACAAAAATAACCTAAGAAATCTTTGGCAGAGGTGGGAAGAATCTCACTGACTTTCAATGCAGAGTTTAAGGCATCTCTTCTCTGTTTACCCTAGGTTTTATCTGTAGTTTAAATCCATAGCGTGATCAGTGAATTGTTGGAAAATATTTGTTAAGCTTGAGAGTCCTACTGGTAGAGGACCACTCTGGGATATAACCCTCATCTTATTTTTGCTGCTAGTATATAAAGAACTGTGGTTTGGCTTCCAGCTTTGGGTCTCATTGTTTTAACTTGAAAGAAACTTTTCATATTTAAGTATGAGATGCTATTCTTTTTTTCAAAGTTGTTTGTCACTTGTATTTAAAGTATAAGTAGCGCTATTTTATTAGGCTGATCTGGTTTAGAGCATTTATCTATACCTTGTCCAAATCTTACTGTTATAAAGGAAAAAAAAACAAAAGCAAAAAACCCCACTCTTGGAAATAAAAGGCATGACTTTGAATGAAATGTTTATTAGACCTCAAAAGTCTTTGTATTAATCTCTTTGCCATTAAATATGCATTTTGGCACTGTAGCGGGAACAACTTTCATGTCAAAATCATAATTAGTAGCAGGAAATTTCTGGTGTTCTGTATAGACAAAAAAATGCATTACCTCCTAATAATCTTTTCTTTTCCTTGTATGTTCACTCTTATGTCCTTCACTTCTGTAGAATTTTTATCTTGCAGACTGTGAGAATCTTTTCTTCACAATATCCTTGTGTAAGCGAGTTGGTTGCATCACACTTATAAATAGAGACTGATGAAGCACAGTCTTGAGTCTCTTGAGCTTCTGTCTAGTAATATGACCCTTGGCCATCATTTCTCTTCCTTCTTATCACTTACTACTTACAAAACACTCGTTCGGATTTGTAAATTTTCAGAAATGGAATTAAGATAAAGTTGAAAATAGTTTTGGGGGTAAGCAATTTTGAAGATTAGAATAGTTCTAAAAATAACAATTTTCTATACTATAATGCATTTTTGTCATCATTGCATGTTTTTCTCTCCTCTTAAATATCAGTAGTCCAGAGTAAGTACAGATCGAATGCGCTGTTGGTCAAGCACTTTTCAAACTACCAGTTAATTTTAGCTTATTGATAGACAACACAAATATCCATATTTTGAAACTTTGTGCCTGTAAGCAACAGTGACTTGCAAGAGAACTCAGTATTTACGTCTTCTTTAGAAACCCTGTTGCTGTTCTGCAGTAGAGAAACTGTTTCAGTTCAAGAGCTGCTGCTCTTATTTATAATTTTTTTTTAGTGGAAGATTCACTCATGTTGTTCACTGCAGATTCACCTGTTCACTGCAGGTTTGTTAGATTGTTAAAATGTCTCACGTTACAGTCTTAAAGAGGTAAAAAGAGTCAAAAACAAGGATGTGAATGATGTGCTTACTTTAACTTTCTTTTCCTGTATTCCAAAGTCTTTTCTGATTTACTTAATTAAATCACATATTGTAGCTCATGCTAGGACTTCTGAATCTCGATATGCAGCCATACTTTCTCTCTACACCTGCTCTGAAGTATTAAATAGAATTTAGTTCAAAAGAACTTACAACTGTTGAAACTCAAAATCTCCCCTTATTCTGTCAGGTCATTTCTATTTTATGTCACTGGGGTTTTGCGAAAATACATCTTCTACTTTCTAGATGATAGCTAAAGAGCTGAGTTCATACAGGCTGCAGCAAGTTCAAGGCCTCTTTAGAAAAGTCTGAGCCTTACCTCCCTTTCTATTCCAGAAATTGTGACTGTGAAGTGTCACTGAGCATAAAAATGAAGGAAGAATGGGGGAAAAGGTGTTTTATTTTCCAAAATGTAAATACTACGAATTCAGTCTGAGACTTGAAAGTGAAACTTTTTTTTTTCCTTCTCTTGTTGTGCTGCATGCAGTAAAATTTTACTGTGGGTATTCTTGAGGTTCTTCGGCTTGCAAAGCCTGAAAAGGCGCATGAACGCTTTGCCGTAAGAGGGGGTCCCTCTGTGATGATACTGGAATGTCGGTCATGTGGGTGCTTGGATAGACTTCAACTAATGAAGTGTGAAAGGCACCACCATAAACATGTTTGTTATTAAAACCACATGGATTTAGCACCTGCTTATGCTCCATTAGCAGTCTTGTACCTAAGCATAACACTTGTGTGGTCGCCTCACACCGTACACGCCTCCCAGATCTCCCACCTCCCCAGCTGCCAGGTGTGTCCCTTAGCGCATCACACGCGAGTCCTTTGAGAAAGTCACGCGATGCTCCAGGTCACCTGGTATGTAGCATAGGGTGAAAAGCCTCTCTTCTCGCCTGCATCGGCAGCCGGTTGAGAGAAGAGCGAGACTGAGCCAGTGCTTGTGTTTTCGCCTTGAGGCTTTCCTGCCTTTGGGGGCAGAGGCGGTGTGTGTACACCGGCACCGCAGGGACGCTGGCTGTGGGTCCGTGGGTGCGTACCAGCTGTACGTCAGGTGCCTGTTGCTGGAGCCTGCAGCGCGGTGCATGGAGCTGCTCCCAGACAGTAATACGTGTCCACTCCCTCCTCGTGGCAGTAATACCTGTTCATTGTGCCTCCACGGAGAACCACAGGCACTGTGTCCCTGCTGTTTCCCTCGCAGGCAAATATTTCGCTTTGTCATTGTTTCCCAAAGGGTTCCTACAGGAATTGCTCCCTCTGGAGCACAAGGGGAGAGGCATGCAGACTAAGCTGTATCCTCGGTGGTATTGGGCTGTATGTGGGTGGCTGAAGGCATAATTTGCTGTAAGAAATAGCTGTTTTGGGTGAAACTAACAGATATAGAAAGAATCAAGGGTGACTATTTCTTTTCAGTTGCTTACCATTTGGGGTATTGTTTGGTTTTCTCCCATCGCTAAACAATGTGCCAATCAGAGAAACAAGGGTCTCTTTGACCCTCCCCTTCTGATGTTCTTATAACAACCCTTCAAAACTGAAATTGTATTATTCTAATGTAATAATCACTTTATTTTTCTATTTCACATCTTTTCCTATGCTTTCGTTTCAATTAGATCTAAAATATTTTAGATTTAGATCACAGATCCTGTAGGGTAGGAGTTTATTAAATACAATGCAGAAGGACTGTATATATTCTCCTAAGGCCATTATGAGGTAACCAAATACTATAATCCCTGGTTATGTGATGGAGAAACGGAGTCACAGACTTGTCCAAAACTGTAAAGTATTTGGCATGCCACAGAGTTGGAACACAGAAGCTTTCTTGGCCCTATGCCCCAACCATCAATAAATAAGGCTGCTTCTCATTAGAGCTTAAATATAACTTGAGCTTTTGATCTAGTACTAAGGGAGAATCCTGTCCTTGATTTAAAGATGCATTTAGTAAGCTTGTGTTCTTCCGTAACTGATTTACGTCAAGCAGATTTATCACCTCATGTGATGTAAGAAGGAAGTGGGCATGTGAGATGCTCCATAACTTGTAATGGCAGGAGGGATATCTGCCCCCCCCACCCCCCCCAGTTCAGCCTTCATAGTGCTAGATTTGCCTTTGGAGGAAAATGCTGTGTTTGGGTATGCACCAATATGAGCTTTTCCAAGCGTGTGCCGTTGAAATACTAGGTTACACCCAGTCATTCCGTTCTGTTAAAATAACGCTGTTTTGAATGCTGTTCTTGCCAAATGCCCCTATTCAGAAAGGTTTCTTGCTCTCTGCCGAAGCTTTGGTTCCTTCAGTTTCACTGCAGTAGGCCAAATTCTAGTTTTTCTGACAACTCTGTGTGCTTTGCTGTATCAAGACTTTGTGTTGTTGCATGGTCAAGACGGCTTCAGGTGGCTTTGATTAATAATATGTGGAATACACACTTCCCTGTGTACTTCGTGACACTGGTTTCAGCTGCTCAGTATGTGCTTCAGTCCTACTGAATCTTCCCTTTGCTGTTCCTCACATTCATCTACCTTTACTTTTACCTGTGTTCAGGGCAAAGCTTTAAAGGAGGGTATTGTCTGGGAGGCCACTGTAAGTGGTCCCAATACGAGTAATGTCTTAAGCAACATTTACTAAATAAAGTTCCTTATCGTTTTATCCAAAAAAGCTATGTGAATTCAGCACAGGCAAAGATGGTTGCTAAATCCTAAACCGTAAGAGCTAGAAATAGAGGAGTGTATGCCTTCTCATACACACCCCTGGAGCTACAGTGGTTTGCACCAGCTGAGATCTCACCTACATATACCGGTTCTGCAGAGTAGGCCAGGTTGTTACGGCAAGCTCTGGCTTTCCACGTATTTGATGCAAGCAGAGTAGAACAGTTCTAAATTTGGCTCATTGCAGTATCAAACACCAAAATTGCTCAAAATGTAAAACGGTTTTATGAGCCTCTCACAGGCTTATTATATAACTTTCATGTACTGAGAAAAGTAGTGAGCCTAAATACAACCATTCCAGGAGGTTTGATGTCACTTTTCAGGTGTTAGTAAATGATATGGTTGGGTTGAAACGCAGAACTGTGAATTTCAATTGCATGTTCCAGGCTCTAAGTTTTCTGACCTCTTCCAGGATTTGTCATAGCTGATTTGTGCAGCATTTGTGATTTCTGGTACGAACCTGGAAGGGTTAATCGTTCCTTTATAAGTACCTGAGATTTTAGCAGAAGATAATTTTCTTGCCTTTCTCTGAATGTCACTTTGAATTTCAGATTACTCTTCTAAATACAAAGGACTTTAGGAGCTCATGAGGTCATGTAAATATTTGTACGTATTGTGACTCTAACTCCTAGTCCCTTATGCTTCCATCACCTGAATGGACCTGCAAAAATTAATACGGATAAATGATCAGATTAAAAGCAAGTGAATCTACTGAACCCTGTATATAGTCACAGAAGACATAACCCTGTATGTAGCCGTAGAAGTGAGCATATTGGAACATTGCAAAATATTTTTTTATGTCCTCTTTAGCTGCTGATAGTATTGCAACTCTCCACTACTACTCCCTGTAGTGTCTTGCAATTAATGTTGAAAGATGCTGGGAAAGACTTGTTACATCTCTAAATGATGTATTGCTCTGGGTTTACTCATGTTCCACGATTTCAGCCTGCAAATACTTAGGGTTTCCAGTAGAGGTCAGGATGACATTGTCAGATATTTTGTAAACGTGTTGACCTGAATAGAAACCTTCCAACACTTTCCTTATTCTCACAGACAAAACGTTTGGGTGGGTTTTGTTTGTTTTACTTTTTAATATGCAGATAAAGCATTGTATAATTATTTTTGTTTCCCCTGGATTTCATCAGCAACTTTGTAAAGTTTGATGACAAATGTGTCGAGTTTCTTGAGAAACTGTGAAGGTTGGGAATAGAGGAAAAACGGTGGGAAGGAGATGACCCTGAAGAATTAACTCTGCTATTGAGGTAAAGGTCTGTTATACTGCATATGTTAGGACTAGAGGGCCTGGGAGATCGATTTAGAACTGTTTTAATTCTTTATATCGAGTGTGTGTATGTGTACACGTACATACATGTATATACACATATATGTGTATGTGTAGCACACACATATACCTACACACATACATATATACATGTGCATGCATATATTTTTATCTGAGACTGCGCTACACATACACAGCAGCAATACTCAAGCAGCCTTTGCTTTGGCCACTCGTTTCTGCTTTGTCATCGTAGCTGCTGTGTCTTGGCTCAAGTAAAAGAACAGATCTGGCTGAAAAAGCAGCCCTATGCAAGTGGAAAAAAAATTTTTTTTTTTTTCAGCCACACCAATTATTTTATCAGTTTTGCAGCATAACCATGCAAATAAACATATCAACACAATGCACTGGGCTGCTCAGGGGATAATGACTATCTAAGGTGTCATGGTGATCAAAAAGAACTAGGGAACACACTATGTATTTTTAAAAATTAAATCTTCTTCTAGACTCTGGAACATAGTTTTCTGACTGGGGTAGATTTTGTGGCAGATTCTATAATGCAGAACCACAAAGTACGCATAGCCTCGTGTGCTGGTGGTCTTGCCTAACACTGTGGATTTGCTAGTGCATGTACACAGGCAGATCACAGAATGCCTCACTTCATTTATTTTGCATAGTCCAGTGGTGGCTGACACTGGAGTATATGTTTCTATTTTCACGCTTACTTTGCATTAAGATCTCAAATACACACACACACGTGCTTGCACACACACACTACACACAAGAAGTTATCCGTGGTGCATTACACGCCTTCTTGCAATTACAAAATTGTGGCGCTTAGGCGCCATGTTCTTACTGGCACGCCATTTAGTGGTACATTAGGAATTTACATGTATGCACACACAAAGCTCTTTTGCAATAGTGTGTGTTGTTCTTCTCTGGATGCGTGTAGGATTCAACTCTTGCAGCCAAGCTTTCAGTGGGCATCAACTCCTGGCACACTCATGTAATCACTCTATTCAGAGACACTTCAGCATCTGTGTTCAGAAAGAGCTATAGCAGCCTGTTGTTTACTGCCCCTTAGACTAGCTACAAAATGGCTTACTCTGCTTTCGGTAGGAACTGACTATAGAATGCATGTAAAATTCAGGCCCCAAAATGCAACTTGGTTACCTAAAAGGAGGAGATAATGTTCACCATCTCTGAGTATATAAAAAGTTGTGGAGGAAGATAAATAACTGAGGGTGAGGTGCAATAAGATGAAAATGAAATAAAATCTGCTTTTCCTGATGCCTGTTCTAAATTATCTCGACAATAAAGGTTTTATCAGACCATGGTGTACTTTCCAAGGGGAAGTGGTGAAAGTTCATATTGCCAGTGACATTAATAGCTAGACTGGAAGAAACACTTTAAATGCTTATAGGGAATGAATCAAAACGTTCAGTGAGACGTATGAGGTAGCTCAGTTGGTCTTTTTTGATCTATTTATTGTGACAAAATAAAATTAAATATCATGCTTTATCCTCCTGTTTTAGGAATTATTTTATATCAACATAGATGTTTCAACTTTTTATTGGAAACAAGGATACTATGAAATTAAGCAGTTCTGGACCGAGATGGCTGCAAATGAAATAAAGCAATACTCTCTCACCTTATATACTCCGTAATTTGTCATAATAGGCAAGGATAGTTTACAAGGTCACCTTGCATTTTAGGAGGTTAGGTTTTTTTACCAAAAAGGGGGTCTCTTTCCTCGTAGTGATTCTTATCATTTAAGAAGTCTGCCTAACTAGGCGATGAATACATACTTACTTTCACAGAAATCCTGAGAGAAGTCCATCAATACATTGGGCATGAGATACAATTATTGGGTAAAGAGGGGCGGTATTTCTCTTAGACTCAGGGAAGTTCAGCCCATTAAGATCAAGCTCCTTCTTCTGAGCTGAGAACTGTCTGGGTGCTTGAAATTCAGGCTCGTCTTCACTAATCAGCCATTAAAAAAGTAATTCTGTAGCAGAGGTACATGGCACGCTTTGTTTATTTATTTTACTTCAGTGTATTTTTGAGAGAAGAGGTATTACTGGTAGACAGTGCAGTGGCACTTGGGTTACTCGGGCTTTATAAAGAGTTCTGAGACATCTTTGGTGGTTTTAGCCCAGTCCCTTTTTAGTTCTTGGCGTCTCTGCCTGGCGTAGGAATACAAAGCACTCCCAGGTTCTTTTATTCTGTTGGGCTTAAGCAAGCTGCGTTCCTGCAGAGGCCTCCCAGAAGACAGTCCCACAACTCCCCTGCTTCCCCTGGTAGCCGTTTTCTGTCACCGGCCCAACTTCAACTCATCTTTCCCATAGATGGCAGACTTCCAGATGGTCTTGTGCAATGGCACTCATCCTGTCTTACCCCAGACCCAGCTGGCTCTGATGAAGGCAACACTGATGGTTACCAGTACTGTCTCAAATTGGGTACCAATACTCCAGTCCTCCTTGCGTTTATTTTCCTGACTAGCTGCCTTCTGCTATGCTAGAGCATGTAGCCTTTTGTCTAACTAGAAAGCTATCAGCCAAGCTTCACAAGTGGAAGGTCTTTATCTCCTCAGCTAAAACATTTTCCATTGTAACTGATACCATGTACATCTCTGCAGCACCTAGCAGCAGACCAGTGAGGAGGAATATCCGTTTCAACTTCGCCAACTTCTAATCTTGCTGGCCAAACTCTCCTCTCTTCCTGAGTCCTATTACGTCTATTGTATCTACTTTGTCAAAAACAATGAGAAAGGTTGGTGGGGGGTTTTTTGTTGTTGTTTGTGGGGTTTTTTGGTCCTTTTTTGCCGGTAGGTAGAAAACAGCTCCTTCTAGCTCATTGTTTGGAATGTGTAAAAAGGATAAAGTCAAAGCATACATCTTCCTTCCTGGTCAACTTCCTGGTAACACTATTAACGGAGAAGATGTTAAAGAAATAAAGCACAAAAATGTTTGTAAAAGACTGCTACTTCATTCTGGAAAAAAGTACCCACTTATTTCCGCAATACATAAAGTACCTGTTTTCCAGGGTAGAGTTTTAGGAATGTGCTGTCCTGAGGAAAAGGCCTACTATAACTGTAGTTATTGTAGTTTTTGCTGAGTAGTAAGTCAGCACTGTTTGGCTTCTACTTTAAATACAAAGATCTGATTTGTACTTGATTTTTATTGCATACGTAACTTTTTTCCCCAGGCTTACTTCACTTTTTCCGATTCATTTGCAGAGAGGTAAGAAACTTTACATTTTTATTAGTAGTAGTTTGTTGTTTGAAATTTAAATTGAAGATGGCACAGAGCATCAAGGGAACAGGCTCAGCTCCTATCCTTTTCTGCTTTTTGCGCAGATCTCTTATCTATAATTTGGAACATGACCTTTTATATTTCGGATCCACAAACTGCTCACCTTTTTGACCTCTGATATCGAAATAGTGTCCACTGAAGTAGTTCTAAAGACAGGTTTTTCTCTGTTTCTGAAATAATGTAATGAATACATGAAACAGTAGTTTCTTCTTATGTGCAGCCTGCTTTCAAATTTAATTCATTTAATACATCAAATATTTAATAACCAAAAAGTTATAAGTAAGTGACACCATTTTGATAACAAGATAGTGTTGATCACTATTCTCAGATCATGGTTTGGACAACAAATATAAGCTGTGTGTCCTAAATTTTCAGTGTTTATCTGAGTACATTTTTGTGGGAGATCTTATGAGCATAAAAAAGATTAAATTTGTGTTGAGCTCTGTCCTATTGTGTTTACTGTTGCCCCATTCCATATGCTCCTTATTTATGTGCACCTGCCTCCCAATTAAATCTTCATTAACATGCACATCTGCAGAAGCTCTATTTGCTTTCATCCCACTTGAAGCATTAGATGTTTTACACCATATACATTTCTAGCTTACTTTTCTTCTGAACTTCCAAAAGAAGCACAGAGAGATGAAAAACCCAGAAGTGAAAAAAACCCCAATGTTAACAAAACTTTGGGACTCAAAAGTCATGTTAAATGTTGCTCTGGCTTCTGTTTTATTTGTATTTATTTCTCATTTCTTTGTATTCACTGCAAAGTTAAATGTGTATGACAATTTTCATTATACAATTTAGGACTGACTGACTGTTGTCTGGAATAGTTGATGTTTTTCCCAGAAAGCTGTTATTTAGTAAGAGAACCTCTTCAAAATTCTCCAAATTGTGGGATTGATTACAATGGGAAGCAAGCGACCCACTTCACTGCAGCACTCAAGGAAAATAAATTTACCCCTGCTGCCATTAACACCTTAAGTAAATCATGTGCTGTACATATGTTGTGTACATGTTCAAATGAACTTGTGTTGAAAAGCTGGCTGTGTAAGAAGATATAACAAATGCCCACTGGTATAACGATTGGTCTCTGTTCAGTACTAGAAGCGCAGAACTAATGCCTAGAATACAGAAGCTGAATTACTTGTTACTCCTAAGGAAAGAAAAGAAATATAACCATTACTTCAGGTCACCACTGAGGTCACTGACAGCACAGCATGGGGGATTCAAGTATAGCAGCATGACTGCAACTAGCTCATGGCTGTGAAAGAGATCTTTAGTCCCCATTGCCACTATATGCTTGAATTGGAAGAAGCAAGAATGCATTCTTTTTTTATTTATTTACTTTTTGAAAAAGAAAAGAAAAAGAAAACTTTAAAAATGAAATTTGAAAAGAATCCCTTATAAATAAACATTACTGTCGGTCCTGCTGTATGCTGTTCCGTGAAGATGATGTCTGTTAAATTTGTAAAATCAAGGGTGAGTGGGTTGGTGGGGAGACCCCTCTGCAATCCATGCACTGCTTGCTTTAATAATTAGATATGGTCTTGTTGTCAAACTGTAGTCCAGCTTTTATCATTCTTGGCAGACAGAGCAGAACAACACTCTGGCACTTGACCTGCCCATAAAAACTTGAACAGGAAACAGCAATAAATAATCCACTCAAAAGACCCTTGAGAAAAGCATTACACTTGATTCCTTATAGGAATTGCATGCTACTGCAGGGGGAAAGTGTGGGCTTTTTCAAAACACAGGCTTTGCATTGTTAGCATTTTTTTTTTTAAGTTTTACGATTAAAAGTCTCAATGCTTGAAAGATAATTTTTTTCTGTATAGCAAAGCTGAGAGAGGCTTCAAAATTGTTTCCAGTTTTATTCCTTTTAATCAATGTAGAAATCAACTTACAGTATACACATACACAACCAACCAGTGTCTCAAGCAAACCAACCAACCAGCCCTCATATTCCTCCAGAGCTGGTCCTGGCTTCTTTCAAATGGGGAGCCTGATTCATCTTGTTCTGCTTTACATGGAGACCTTCATCCTTCTGCAGTGACATAAGAGTTTGACCCCAAATCCCTTGCCTCAGTTGGAACATCCCTGCTAACTTGGTGCCTGGGCATTGAAATGGCAAGAAAAAACTGCTCCAGTTTCTTTGGAAATTTCTTCCCTCAGTTTCCAAGGAAAGTGGAAGAGTGTTTCAGTTCTCTTTCTAGCCTGAAAGAATAGACTGATTCTGTTTTTATTTTTGCACCATATTTATAGGTTCTGACAATGCAATCAGTTCCAAAGACCTTTGCTTTAATCTCTGGCTTTTCTCATGAAGTGAATTAGATAATTAAGGGCATAATTTGTAGTGGTTTTTAGTCACACAGTGGAGTAAGTTGTCTTTTCATGTGTGTACAATAATTTAATTTTTCATGTTCATTTCAGTGCCCTGAATGAATCTCTACTAATCTGTGAAGAAAAGGAAAATCTTTAATATTTACCAAGAATAATTTGAGAGAAAAAGGCATATACAGACTACTATCACACTTCTCACCTTTAGTAAATTAAAATAATTATTTGTTAAATGCAGTGGGTTTTTTTAATTTCCACTCATATAGTCTTTGTTTCCAGCTCTGCTAGCTTCTAACTAGATTAAGAAATTTTGAAAAAAAAAAAACCTTTTTCTTTTTTTAAGGTTTATTTTCAATGAGATTAAACTTAACTCATTTTTTCCAGTTTTTAGAAGCCAAACTCCTAGATTTTTGGCTGGCTAGACAAGTCAGTTCTATTGAAATTATTCTCTTGGCTTGCTGAAGATACATGTATTTAAATGTCAGGGCAGTGATTGCTCAAAGCCAGAAATTCTATGAGATATTTTCCAATTTGACAGGAATGTTGTTTTTCAGAAATACAGTATGCTACATGAATAGCAGATTGATGAAGTTCTAGATCTTCCTAATAGATCTTAGTCTTACAGCTGGTCTGAGTTCAAATGTTGCAAACCCAAATGAACTTGAATCTTGTCTTAGAGAGGTACAGAAACTAATATCTCCATTTGGTTGCACTTTTTCCCATTTATTCCTGCACTTTAGCCTCCCAAAAAGCACTTTGAATAACTAATGCAGAAGGGTACTGGGACCAGGTTAACAGTGTAGCAGCTAAAAATAGTTGGATAAGTTGATTCATTTCTTCAATGTTATGATTTCTTATATGGCACACATTAAAGGTATATTGATGACAACGAGGCCTATACTCACATGAGCTTCGAACCACTCAGGTCTTCATCTGGCAATGTGGTCCATCTTCTGAGCTGTCCTTGCAGACCAGATGAAAACAGATACTTATTACCACTTTTATGAATTTGCCTATTTCGCATAGGGGCAAGAAAGCGGTGCTGACCAAATATAAGGTAGTCTACGGTCGCCACTTGCATCCCTTAGTGAGCAGTGTTGTCCCAGCCATATGCCTGCTGAGATTTGCTGGTAGGGCTATCTCTGTACGCTGGAATATTGCATTTATGTGCTTTACTGCTCACTTTTCCCTCTTTTTCAGAAAGAGGACTATTGTGAACAGCTTGAATGCCTTGAAATTTTGGTAATTTGTATAGTTTTCAACCAGACTGGAATGCATGAGTGATTTGGTAGCAAGGACGGGTGAAATCATTGGATTCTGCCTAGTAAATAATGGTTAAGCTGTTAGCGTTGTCTGTTTAATTTTTCAAATTTTCCATTAAATGTTCAAAAAGGTTACTATTGTGTGGCTTTTGCAAACATCCACCCTTGATATATATCTAATTTATTTTGTTGAGAGGTTTACCCTTAAACCAAGTATTTATTTGCCTACATGGAATTCATAGTTGGTGGAGAACTCATTCATTTATTTACTAATTTTCTTGGTTATTGACTATGCAAAAGTTTCCACTAATGAGAATTCTTCCCCATTGTGAATCATTAATACATTAAGTACACTTCAAATTCCTCCAGTAATGATACAATGAGAATTGCTTAGCTGATTTAAATGACACAGATGTAGTACTAATTATACATTTTAAATTGGCAACAAACACAATTAATTTGCTGATTATCTAAAACAAAAGTAAACTTTTTTATTATAGTAATTTACTATAATTTATCACACAGCCATTTTCTTTGTATAATATTTATGCATTTGACAAACCTACAAAGAGATATGTAATTAGACCTGTTTCATCCATCACTGGCTGCCTTTTAACCAGAGGTCTTACGTGAACAGCTTACAAAGACGCTATCAGATTAACCAAATCATAATGGTGGCATCTTTTAAATCAACAAATGGAATTTTTTTTTCTAGTAATTTCTGTGGATTATTGAAATCGAATGGTTTTAATTTAACTTTCGTTACTTGAAGGTATTTTACAGGGCTGTTGTTTGGATGGTGATTTGATTGGCTGTAATTTATCAGATCCGTCTGTGGTTAGATTGCAAATTCTTTTGGAAAATTTGAAACAAAATCTGTTTATGGGAATTTTTTGAAGGGAAAACCCCCAAACAAACCCCAACAAAACAAAATCTTCCCGCCCCCAGCAACAACACCCTTTCTAAATGCTTTTGTGCTCAGGGAAGTTTAGAATGATTCATCCATGGATTTGGGAAATCAGAGTGAGGCCATTATAATATTTCATTTTCATTCAAGCCTAGATTTTGGGCATTAAAAGTCTGCAAGTGTCCATATCAAGCCCTGTTACTAGGTCATTTATTTGCCTATTAAATACTGGCTTTGAGAGCTTTATACTGGTGCCCATAGTGTCACTGAAATTTGCCAGATGTATAGCATCATTAAAGTAGTCTTCGAGGTCTATTTTAACATAGAATAGACAGGCAGATCTTGCAAGAGATTCTAATTGTGAGCTCTGGTACAATTCTTTAAACTGACTGTAGGACCAGGAATTAAAAATAACAAACCACAAACCAAGGCCCCCATCCCCCCAGCCTCCCCCTCCCCAACCCAAAACAACCAAAAAACCCCTCTCTTAGATGCTTATTCTGTATTTTCAATGTCACTGATACTTCTAGAGAAAACATGCATATTAGTCGTGTTTTCACAGATTGAAAGGCCTTTCAGTTCATTTAGAAATGATGTACATTTTCAGCTAATGGCACCGTTGTAGCCACCATGGGCTAGAGACGCAAATCTTATCAGAACATGTAATATCCTTTGATCTGTGCCTTCCTCATGTTGGAGATCCTCATTCTAGTTGAAAACTCAGTTTTGTTTTCCATTAAAATGCTTCTAAGTCAAAAATTTCAGCTCTTGCTTTTTCTAGGTCTATGTATGATGGGTGCAATAGGGGTATGCAATCCCCTATTTAAAAAGGAATTTAAAAATGAAAAATCCTACTCGTCCTGATTTTTTTCCACACGGGAAATTATTATTAATTCCCAGGAAATAATAATATATCTAAGTGGAGAATGGGATCTACTAAAGAGAATCCAGAATTTAGTTTCCTTGGACACCATTGGTAGCAGTGCCAGTGATGACAGGTGTCAGCAGCAGCAGCAGAGTACTTGTCCTAGGTAAGCACAGGTGCATTTGAAGGAGATGCACCTCCATTCCCTCTTCTAGCATGTTCATTTGCTTCTCGTCATCTATCTCCAGCTAGAATCACAGCTGCGTGCCAAGAACCACTCTTCCATCTGTGATCCCAAACCCCCAAAATGTTCTTTAAAAAAACCCAAACGAACAGCCCAAACTTGTATTGTATTTCTGACAATGAATCACCTACTTACTGAGGAAAAGCATTTATTTCTGTTTTATGAAGCATTTATTTCTGTATTTATTTATTTCTGTTATATAAAACATGGGCTTGGTAACAAGCACTTCCACAAAGTGTTTTCTCCCTACTTTTAATTTATTTTTCCTTCCTTATTTTTTTTCAGGAGGGAAGATGGGTAGTGGTGAGTGTACAGGTATGGGGTATGGACATGCAGTTATTTGGGAACAATTAAGATTTACTTTTAAAAGTAGAAAATAGACATTTCATTATGTAATATAATTTCACTGTATTGTACCTTTAAAAAGAAATATGCAGTTGTTCTTGAACTATTAAACTATATGTGTCAACGATTTATCCTGTTACCAAAAGGATCTCATGTGTCACTTGGCAGAATGACAGCTTTTTTCCAATTCTATTGTATAATTATGTTTTGTTAGCTGTTTTTGTTTTATAAATACTGTACTAAAGGGATCTCTGAAGATCAAGATTTTTGATGAAGTATTTTTCTTTGCTGTTCTTTGATGTTGACCTTCCCCCACTCCCATCACAGCAACAAGCACAGTATTTTGTTCTCAAAAAGTTACCAATTCTATGTCAGGAAAAAAAACGTTTATTTTTCATGTCAGAGTTTTTGCAAGCAGGCTGACTCCATTCCAGCAGATTCCTTGCTGAAACTCTTCTGAAACAATTTTCCCGGGAAAACTAGGTTTGTGAAAATTTTCTTTGTTTGAAAATCTGCAAAGAGACTGCACTGCTATCATTCTTCATGTGTTTAACTACGTGCGCTTGCAATACTAGCATTGGTATATCTTCTTTTTCCTTCTGACAATGTCCCCTTCTAGCAAAAGCAGTGACACGGGCTCTCTCTTTGCCTGTACACTTAGAGTGATAAACTTCTACTGTAATATTTAATCAAAATCCCTCTTATTGAAAAATAATTGAATAAGTTCTTATCCTATCTCTTGGTAGTTATGGAGAGAAATTATCTGTTGCCTGCTTTATAACAAGTTCTACATATTGGAAGTCTGGGTTTAAGCCCTTCCTCCTGCTTAATCTTCTCTTCTTTTTACTAAACAAATGCAGGTCCCTTAACCTTTCTTTCCAGATCATGTTTGTGAAACATCTTGTCAGTCTTAAGGTTTCCCTCAGCTTTCTCTGCAATTTCTCTGCCTTTCTCAAGGAGAAATGACCCAACTAAATAGAGTGTTCCAGCTGAGTCTCCTCATTGCCAGGAGCGTGGAAAACTTACCTCCCATGTCTTTTGGATGACACTTTACAAAATATTTTTCAGACTGACATTTACTAGTTTTGCAACAGCATTATGTTTTTGGCTTCTATTCAGTTTGAGCTGTTGTAACACATCAACTCTGCTTCAACTACTGCTGCTTAGCCAGGTAGCTCCCATTTTATATTGTGTTTTCTTTCCACTTTTTTGAAGTGAAATATTTGAATTTTGCCTTCATTGAATTGAATCCTGTTGGTATTAGAACACTGCTCCAATTTCTGAAATGAGTACGAAATCCAGTCCTGCTCTCGAGGGTGCCTGCAACCCCTCCCAGCTCAGTGATAGCCATAAATGTTATAATATATTTGCTATCCAAGTTGTTAATGAAAATATTTAAAACTTACCAGTTTTTTGCCAAGGCCTTGCATGATACAACCCTCCAGTTTGACAGTGAACCTTTTTTGGGAACTGTTCTGCAAATTGTGATGGATGATATAACTGTTCTATTTGCTCAAAATTAAATGCGCATATATTCTACGCTATGTTTCTTAAAAAGAGGTGCACCTGAGCAGCAGGGAGGCGGCCTTGGCTCCTGCCCATTAGGTGAGGTGCAAGCCTCAAAAGGGGGAGAGGGCTGCCTCTCTGGCGGTGCCTGCGCATGCTTAGCTGGAGGAAGCTTCTGGAGTGCAGGGTTAAGCAGGCAGCCCACAGCTCGAATGAGGGGGAGATCTCTGCGGAGCTCAGGAAGCAAGCACGGAACCGTGCCTGAGAGGCTTAACATAGCAAGCCATTGTGTCCTTGCAGCAGAGACCATATTCTCCAGTCTCGTTTTCCAGTGTGATAACTTTCTGTGGTTTCACGGGTTGCAAAAAATTTCTACCTAGTCTCCCCTGGGTCCCTAGGAAAGTGGCATCTGGTGGGCTGGAGGTTGTCAGTCCTGCCTATTGCTAATAGTTTTATTGTTTATTTATACACCAAGGTGAGCAGTAGTGAGTTCTAGAAATAAGTTGTGTAGTAGAGAATGTTGTTTTTTGAGATTTTTTGTGTCTGGCTATGTAAACTATATATGTAGTCTTCTACAGAGAGATTCTCTAAAACTTAGATCTGGGCCAGAGCCTGATGTGGGATATAAAGTAGTGAGGAGTTAAGGGGAAACCCTTCCAAAAAATTACTGTGACCTGAAAGCATGCTCTGCGTTGTATCATCCCGACCGGGCAGAGGGACAGAAAGGGAGCTGGGGAAGCAGTCATCATTCTCCAGCCTTCTTGCTTAGTGGAGACCAGTGGATGTCAGTCAGGATGATTTTCTGTTATTGAGTTAATGCTTAAACCATCTTTTAAGACATTGATGGTAAATCAGAATGTGAAATTATATTCTAATTATATTCTGCAAACACTTGCAGCTGTCCTGGGGTCTTGGTTTCAAACCACTCAATCAAAAAAGCTTGACCTGATGAGAGTTTATATGTTCTCTTAAATGAACTATGATTTATACAAGAATATCTTCTCAGTACATTTGAAAAACAAATAATCGAAATTATCTAAGCATAGGAAATTTATAGTCTGGCTCAGCTGTCATCTTCTGGCATCTGGGTTCGCAACCTGACAGATTTTATAGCTCGGCCGACTAACTGATATAATGACGTGGCCTTTTAGAATTGCCAGCTGAAAAACTAATTTTGGCAGGAGGAGTGGCCAGATGTATTCCTCACTGTCCTCAGTCTGAACTGGGTTAGTAGTGACTATAAATAGCTTCATAAATATTCTACTATGTCTACATTTTGGTCTTGATATAAAAGATTGGGGGATAGTTCAGGTTCCTCATGAGTAATACCAAACAGGGTGAATAAAAAAATTACGTTTACTTTAAATAAGTCAGTTTTCTCATATTTCTGTAATATCTCCCTTTTTGGCTGACCAGTGCTTGGTAATATCAGCATCCCTCTCTTGTTAATATAGAGGCTGGTGTGGAAAAAATGGCCACAAAAAAGTGGCAGTTGCTGTTGACTTCAGCCATGAAAAAAAAGACCTTTATCATGAATGATTTTCTTGACTATGTGGCTTTAACTTAAGAAGGAGATGAACTACAGAAGTAGCATTGTTCAAACAAAAGGGGAGTATTTTGTGTTTGTTGCTTTTTATCTGGCGTTCTGATCAGGAACCTCTGTCCCAAATTTAAATGCTAGCTTTCAACTGAAGATGGATGTGTCTATGTTCTCAATCCAAGTGCCTCCACCTATCTTTATTGAAGTTAATTTATTTATTGAACTTTGACAGGTTATTACCCAAGCTTATTCAATGTGTGCCATTTAACTTTATCTCAAAGGATGTTCCCTGGCAATTTATGGAACAGAGTGCAATATAAAAATCAAAAGGTAATCTACATTCATTTGTGTCCCATGGCCACAAGAGAGAAGAATCACAGCTTGGCTTTTGAATTTACATTGGTTACAGCCAGGGTGCCTTTTCCCCCCAATATTTAAGATGAAAACAAAAAAGAAAAAAGAAAAAGAACAACGCACAAACAAATCTCCTTGCTATTCTGAATATTGAACTGGGAAATTTAAGTGGTAATCTATTTCATTTTCGTTTTTTTATTTTTTCAAAGAAAGCTAGCTTGCTCATGCTCATTTGTATTTGTTTTAGGGAAATATAAGAGGTATTTTAAGGCATTGTTACTAGGAAAATCTGCAGCAATGCGTGACATAGATGTCCTCATCTAAGTTTTGACTATAGCAAACCTCAGCACTGTTCATTCCTTTCACAAATCAGCAAAGCTTTATGCTAATTTTGAAGTTTTATTTAGTAAAGAGAGCTTAAGCATGCATGTTCTTAATGCGTAGTGTATGGGAGAGTGCTTTGCTCATTTATCAAATCCAGTCCTTAATTTCCAATGTGCAGCTGTCTGTCCTTGTTATTATTCAGGGCAAAGATGGATCCATGGCAGGTACAGGCCACAAAATCTGATTTTATTTCATTCAAGTAATCATTTGGCTGTCTGATGTCTATAATCAGATGGATTAGTGTTCCTTGGCTTTGCTTTTCAAATTTGATAGAAAGCAATATTGTCTTGTTAAATAGATTTCTTGCCTGCTCTGTAATTCTTAGAGAAAGCCAAAAAACCCACAAACAATTCTCCTTGCTTTCTCTCCCCACAGCTTGCACTGGCATGTATCACTGGTGTGACACTGGGACAAAAGTTATCCCACTTTTGTAACCTATTTGAATGTCTTTGCTATGTGTTAAAAGCACCATCTCCTGTTCCAGTAAAAAACGTTGAGGAGGAGAGGGAGAGAAAGCATTTTGGCTCTGTTCTGTGAATCAACTTGCATACTATTGACATATTGGCACCCTTCATAGTTTTTTATTTGAGTTTTTGTAAAGTTTCTCTTGTTACAGATAATTTAGTTTCAAGCTAGGAACACCCAATATCCAGGGGCCTCTGATGGATGACTTATACAGCTGAGTAGTAAACATTTAATTTATAACTCTGTATGTGTATGTTTTTCTTTGGAGCACTGTGATCAGGATTTCAAATGAAGGAAAATCCAACTTCTAAAATTTCTTACAGAAAAAAAGATCTATATGGTTTTCTTTTTTAAAGACACTTTATCACTCAGACCTGACTTTCTTTATGCTAGTTATTTTTCTTAATATTATGCCACTGAAAAAGGCTGATGTCTTTGTACATACCTGGATTAATCATATAAAATAATACAGATTACAAAAGTTCCACATCATTAAAAATGAGTATTATCCTTTTTTGGATAGTCAGTCAACAAAAATAAGTTCGTTAAAGCTTACTGTTTAAAAGCTTTGGGTTTTGGATTTGACTAGTCTACTATACCTTAAAACAAACAAACAGTGAAAAGAGAGAAGACAGATACAGGTATGGTTCTTGGTGCCTCGTGTTTTGGTACAGGGGGCAATCGCTCCAAGACCACATATTGGACTGGAGATCATATGGATATTTCTTCCATCAGGTTGCACTGGGAATAGGAATGAAGATGATGTTGTGATAGTCTGGAAGGTTTGTATCTGAATGTTTAGGTATTAAAGGTGTCTTAAAATTGTTTGGGTCAGATATCTGCACATAGGACAGACAAGTCTCCTGAAAATACCTCTGAATATTCCAGCCTTGTTGGTTGGAAGCAATGCCTTTTCAACTCTTTATTCTAATTCTCCTTGGGTGATTCATGCAGCTGGGGGTGGAGAAGGAGGTTGAAGGATTTTTGCAGATGTCTTGTCTCAAACCTACATTCTGTCAAACAATAGCTGAAACTTCTTTGCTGTTCCTTGTGGTTAAAAAGAGGCAAAGGGCTCTCTAACTGAGCAAGCTAAACTTCATCTTCACAATGTCAGCACTCAAACTATACTAACCCTCATAGTTGTCTCCAAATATGTGTCAAGTGTCTTGGATGATGAAACTAAAGCAGCAGATCTAGGCCTGCAATTTTTTCCCCAAAAAAATTTAAGTAGACCACAACATGTATTTTGTACACAATGGATAAATATATTTTCTTTTATATAGGTTGATCTGTGCATTGTTATCTCAAAGACAAACTCATCAGCTGTCAAGAAACAGACCAATGTTTGTCTTACAACTGTGATGACTGTTAGGTAAAGGAATAGACAACACTTACCTTTTCCATGAATCAGACTGATGATCAGCAGAGTTTTGTTACAAATAAAAACTTAATAAGTATATTAAGTACTTCATACCCACACCAAAAGAAAAGTTTTCCATCAACTACAGGTAAGTACTACAAGCCTAGTAAAAATGCTGAGAAGAAGGACAAGTAATTCCTAGCTCTTATGAAGTGCAGATGCTCAAGTGTGTTACTGCTTTATGGTCAGAGTTGTACTACAACAGGATCAGAGAAAAAGGAAGTTGCAGGAACCTTACTCTATTTTCTATTTTAAAATAAGATATAGAAGTGTGGTCAACATTTGGAAATGGAAAAAAAGAGAGATTCTCCTTATTCTTTCTGAAGAAGTTTTCAGTCTCTGGTATTGGACTGGCATGTGTTGGTGAAGCATGAACTGGTGTCAGTTAGACTTTTAATTAATCGGTAGTAACATAAGTATTTCACATCTCTGGCATGAAGCAATCAGTTTAATTTTGTAGAATAAGTTATTACCATTTCAGCACTGAGGAGAGAAGAGTCTGAATACTTAGATATCCACCAATCATTGCTCAGTTATCCTAAAACATAAGCCTAATATATTAGATGGTTACACAATTTTAGAAGTATTTGCTGTAGAGCACTTTGGACCTCAGAGCAGCTTTTAACACAGTTGCTGTACTGCCTGCCCAGTATGATGTGTGAGACTGTACCGGTAACATAGGTATGTTCTTACCAGAAGATGGAAAAAATTATTATCAATAGGGAGGATGCTCTTTTAGGAATACACTGTTGAACGGCAGCCTTATGAAGGGGAAGTTGGAAGTTACAGTGTGGTTCTTAAAATATTCTACCATGAATGGTTCCTAGTTACAAAAATAAAATAAACTAACTGAAATTTATTCTGTAGCCTTACATTGGAATCTGTGACTTGAAGCTAAATAATAACAACAAAGAGAATAAAGAAATTAAGTAGGAACTCTTCATAGAAGGATACCAGTATTTGAGGATTGCACAGGCTATTCTATGGTTCTTGTTCAGAACGCATTTTAAGAAAGAAAGAAAAAGAAAGTGGTGCATAAAAAGAAGTAAGAAAGAACATTATACGAGGAGTATGACAGCAATGTAAATATCAGCTAGGGTCAGGTTATCCATGTCCAGATTATGTGTACTTGGTGCTCTGGTTGGTTTTTTGTTGTTGTTGTTTTTGTTTGGTTGGTTGGTTTGTTTTGTTTTTTGTTTTTCCAAAATATATAGGATTTGCTGAAATTAACTGGTCCATTTGGAATTTACTTTGGATATAGACCAGAACATTTTCAGAACATGGATTTGGTTTGTTGGGTTATGAAAAAGCAACTTTATTCAGCCTTTTCCAACACAGAATGAGTGATGGAGATAAAAAGGAGGGGGAACTGTGGGAACAAATGAGGGCTCAAGGGTCCAAGTTTTGTGTTCAGTCCTAGTAAATACACAAGTGTGAAGCCCAAACAGTAATGTTTTAGCATTCCAGGTATCCAGAGCCTTCTAGGCCTCTTAAAATGACAAACCAACTGGAAAATGGTGATGCCACAGTGACAGATATTATTTAGAGATGAGCTTAGTATATTTTTTTGATTTACTTTTTCAATTTATCTTTATTGCTTTAAAACGATAACAAACGCAAAAAAAAGCCATTTTCTGAGGCATGTGTAACTCTCCACCTGGAGAAAAACATAATTTGTCCTCCTTTAATTCTTTTCGCAGTATTATTTATAGATTGATTCTCTCTCTTTGTATAAACCTTTGGTGATGGTGTTGATTCCCTTATAATACACTTTACAGGAGTGTTTGATACTACTTTTGTCAGTTAAATTTGGCCTGAATTCAGAATTGTGCTGCAGTCTTTAAACTGATCTAGCAGCAGTGGTATAAAAATCAATTATGATGCACTTAACAAAAAGTAAGTCCAGCTTATGTTGGTTGTAGTTTAACCTTCTCCATTTCTTTCCATTTTCAGGGATTTGATTCCATCTCCTATTACTGATTTTTTTAATATTTCTGCAATATCCAGAGGCCAAGGTCCTGTTGTGTGCAAGGTCCTGGACAAACATATACAAACAGGAGCAGGAACCATCTCTGTCTGAAAAGTCTGTTATAGACAGATGAGGAGAATGGGGTCCACAAGGATAAAACAACCTGTGCATTTCCTTTGCTGACAATTTCAATCTTTTTTTCCCCCCTGTTCTGTGGAAGACTGAACTCCATTCAGCTTTCCTTCGTACCCTCTTCTCCCTTTTTCTCGTACATCCTCTCTGTCGCTGGACCGCACTGAACCTCATGCCCATGAGCTCCATCGGCACAGAGTCAGCGAGCTATATTGCCTTCCCTGTCTTGCTGAGACTTGCTCTCCTGGCTGGGTGCCTCTCTTCCCATCAAACAACCTTTTTCTCATTTTCTGTCCAGAGGATTTGATTGCTAGATATGTGCACTTATTTTCACTTATCTAGCTGCATTTATGGCTGTGTAGCAGCAACCTCTGCATGTTTTTAAGTAAAATGTTGTTCTTGGGTAGTGGCAGGGGACAGGGAAGAGGAAGGAAGGATTGTTCATTTGCTCTGTCTCAAGAGTGCGAATGTTACTTGGGACAGAACAATCCCTCTCTTTGTGGTAATCTTACTAAACAGTTGTATATATATCTTTATTAACCTCCTAAAACCATGACTGGCAGGTACAACCATTTCCAGACCATATGGTTCATTCAGTACTTTACTGGAACATTTATTGTACACCGCGGCTGATATAAGTAGCATGGTGGATAAAGGCAATTATTATTGCAGCACAAGATGGATCTAGGTTAGGTTTTTTTTCCTTTCATTTTAAGTGAAAGCATTTCTGGCTCCTTATTAGACCGGCCATGTCAGGAAAAGTTGAGTGTTATACCTTCTCATCTTGTTTCCTGGTTTGCTAGAGTGTTATAATGAAATGTCTCAGAAGTTAATGTAGCACTTGAAACTGTGATGCTATTCAGAGTACAAAAAATAATAAAGAATCATGTTCCAGTGGGTGTCATCAGTTATCAACAGCATAGTAAAAATTTAACAACAAGAATAGCGACACTATCCATGTATCTTGCACTTTGCTTCAGCTGGTTTGAGTTACTTTCAACACTTATGTAAGGGATTTAATAGCTGAAAGCATTTTGCTGCTTGTGGTATTTGTTAGAAATGTAATCTGAACTGCTGCAGTGGAGGAACACCTGATCAAATTTTCAGTGACAAGAGACTGACTGTTTCAGTTTTGAGGTCAGCCTTGACTTTTCAGCATGAGAAAACAAAGATGAAGTAATCCCTTGTTGGGTGTTCACAAACAGCAGGGTGTAGCTTTCTAAACAGTGTCGGAGCAATGGGATGCGACACTTGAGAGGACATGGTCTGTGGCCATGTGAGATGCACAGTGTTTTGAAGCTGGGCCATGTAAATTTCTACACCAAAAGGCAGCAAAGCACTTTTTCTGAGAGGTACATATAAGACAACAGATGACATATATGTCATACATGTCACCTGACAATAATTAAGGGAACATACTCACTTTTTTCTGTCAAGGTTTTGCAAGATTTGACTGCTGTCCATTGTTTTATTTGAATTTGTTGTGTTGAGTTGCTCTATTTTCCTGCAAAAGGCAAAAATGTATCATGTAAAGGAACTTTCTTGACTGGTTTTAGCCAGCCACACTTGCATTTGAAGTATAACCTGGTGGCTGGTACTAAGAATTAAAAGGTATATGCAACATTGTCTTTCTCCTTTACTCACCTTCTATAGTACTTTTTGTGGAACACGAAGAATTTCTGGTACATCGAGTGGAGTGTGTAGGAGGAAAGGAGAAAACAAAAAAGATCTGGAGTGCTTTCTGAAAAAAAGAAATAGTTATTACTTCCAGTTTCAGAATTTGGGGGGCGAGGGGAGGAATCTTCCTTGCATTTGGAATAGTACATGTGGGAACAATCATGTCTAAACATTATTTGTTATACATGTGCTTCTGTAGCAAGTCTTATCATTTACTGTCTCAATTGTCCATGCATAACGTGCACATGGGAAAACACATACCTTTACCAGACACCAATATCCATTGGAGGTTTTTCAGTCCGACTTTAATCTTTTCCTTGCACATAAACAAGTGTGTTTCTTGTTGCTGTGTATAAATGTTATCATTCTTGATATTTTTATTTGGAAATACGTAGCAGGTTAGTGGTGGAACAAAATATTTTGCATCATGCAAATGACTGGGAAGATCAGATATATTCATGGAAATGATTAGTTTTGGTTTACTGCGACAAAAAAAAAGTTCATGATGATGCATAAATCCTGTACTCCTCAGTGGTTGTAGTATTGGTTGTTAGTTGGAAAGTGTCTTTATATAAATGCTTGCAGCACCTGTAGAAACAAGACACCTGAAATCAACAGTGATATTAGTGTTCCTGATCTGACACTACTGATACACCTTGTCAAAGGCATGGGGATGTATTGTTTGGATTAATGCAGGTTGGCATATGGAACAGTTGTATCAAGCAGGGCGAAATCTCTCACTCATGGTTAGGGAAAATTGAGTTTTGTCATCCCAAGTTTTAGGGACCAGAATCAGACCTCTGCAGCCTCTGAAAAGCAGGGTAAAAATAGAAAAAAAAGGAAACAGAGGGCCAGGTGGATCAGAGCCCTTGAGAATTTTGTTTATTTCCCTCCATTACAGGAGTGAGAACACATACAAATCTGTGTGTTACATTTATGGAAAGAAAGTATATGTGTTTCTTATCATCCTTATATCGCAACAAAATATGTATGGAAGACTTGTGTAGAATTGGGCAATAAGCTAAATCCTCTTTGACCATGGGACAGTTCTCATCATTGCTCTGGCAAACAGAGCAAGACCCTTGCACCTGATGATCTTTCTTGGGTAATTATGCTGAAAAATATGGGAGGATATATAATGCCTGCCTCCTGTAAGGGGTTTAAAAAAAAAAAAAAAAGTGCTGCTGTGTCAACATATGGGACAGATAGCATGCAGCAATCAATGTCTATGTCAATTCCTTGATGCGCTGAAGTTCATATAAAGAGGTTTGCATAGTGCAGCAAGTCATAGGCTCAGACATTGCATAGCAACACAGCAGACATTAGTTTAATGCTCTGACTTTAACTTGGAATGATGTGTTTCATCTCCACAGTCCGTTTGCACATCTCATGTGCATCCTGTTCATTTGGTCTTTATTCAAGGATTCTTTATGTGGTCATATTGTCTACGTGGATTTCACGTCTGAAGGCCTATTTTGTAATGGGAGGGGTGCTCCAGATGTGTCAGTACTTAGGTGAAGTAGTTATAACAGAAGATGTGGATTTGCAGTGCACCAGCATTTGGGAACAAAGTGATGGCATGGTTGTGCTTCTCTTACCTTAGTACTAGCCACCATGCTACTTGCTCAAGACAGTACTTTTCATATCTTGTGAGCAGGTTTACAGAATGATGAAATTCCATGTTCCCCTGACACTGTGAGGCAGGTTAGGATGCTGTCTTGCCAGGAGAAACCGTTTTATTTCTCAACAAAAACTAGACAAAATCTCACCACCATGGAATTCCTGCTAATAACTCTTGTTGAGTTCCTCTTGTCTTCCTGAGCATTCAAAGTATGGTCTTAACTAAATCCTTATTGCCTAATGGATTTTTTTCTGTTCCTTTCCTTTTCTACCTACCTCCAGAATGTTTAATGCTAAATATTTCTTGCATGTCACATATGTATTGAAGGTTGCTCCTTTTTGAATTTTTTTTTTATACTAAATTGCAAACTATTGCTTTAGGTAGGGGTAGAAATAGAATTCTTAGCACAAAAAAAACCCTGTTAAATAAGGCTTTTATCAAAGTCCTAACTTAAAGCTAAATCACAGGGTGTTGGAAAGGGTACAAGTAACATGAGTTTGTTCCTGAATTTTCTGAATTTTTATGAGGTTCTTCATATTTTTTCCTAAGAAGTTAGAAAAATCTGAATGTTTTAATTGGTGGAAAATGGAACTAAAGCCAAACATGTTAAGTTCTCTAGTGTTTTCGCTCACTTGAATGTTCTGGGTGGGATGATGCTTAAAGTGCCCAGTGCACATAATTCCATGCCTGCATTTTGCCCAGCTGTACTGTGATGGCATGAAGTGGCATGTCAAATAGACTTGAGAGCCCAGCAGGATAGGCAGCATTGCCATCATATCAGAACTGCTATTTTGCCACTGCTTCTCTTTAAACCTTTTATTAACCCCACTGGCTGGAGACATAGGGGTAATGACAAATTCAGAGCAATTATGTCCTCCTACCAACACTGAGATGCGTGTTTTCAAAGGATTGTATGGCTAAAACCCTAAACAACCCCCACTGATACTAATGGGAATCACACAGCGAAATCCCTGAATGTTTCCTTGAGCATGTATTCATTAAGACTTCCTCTCCCACCCTCTATCTCCCACCTCTGTTTTCAAGTAGAGGGCCAAGAGGTATTTTTTGAAGGAAAACAATTGAACAAGGAAACAGTTAAAACAGGCATTGTGTTCTGAGTGACCTATCTATGCAATTATGAAAGTCCTTGTGGTATGTAACATCTTTCATTTGATGTGGGAGGATATATCTTAAAGAGCTATGGCAAAGAAAGCTAATGGTATCAGGAGCATTTCCCCCCTACAGTCCATGGGAGAGGAGCAGTCTGTTCTTATATCATGCTCCAAATCCAGGAGGCAAATATTGTTCAGAGAAAAGCAAAAGGAATTTTATAGACTGTAGGATTAGCCCTCCTTTCAGATATAGTTTTAGTGATTGCATTTAATGAATTTTGGTATTTTAAGAAAAAAATCTGGATAATGGGAAACCTTATTGCAGAATAATGTTTTGTCAGCTTGCTACAAGAGTTGTATGGGATTTAGATAATTTACCTACTCAAATTTTCCTCCTTTACTTTCTCACTGGCTCTTACTGTAACTGCAGGTGAGTTAACATCTGTATTTTTTTCTTATATACAAAATACGTTCCATGTATGTTGTATTGCATACAAGTATAATGAAAGCTAATAAAAATTTAAAGTGTTTTAAGTTGGACTAAGACTGAACAGCATTATTAAAAGCTATTTATCTAATTCTTATATAGTGTAGATCAGGCTGATTCCTCTTTTTGCTCTAGATCTATTCACAGGAAGGAGAATTTAGGAGATGCATGTTTCATTTCTGGTTGCTACCTTTTTAGCTTCCTATCTCTGGGATTAAAGTCCCATCTGTAAAATTAGAAAGGTAAGAGGCATACCTTTCTTGAGTATTTTGAGGATAACTGCATTAATACTGGTGTAATACTCAACAAATATATCAAGATATATTATTTATACAAATAACTTTTTTTTTTTTTTTTTTGTTGCTGACTGGTTCCTTCTACTTAAGGTTGTTGGAAATGGCTACCAAGGCTTATTTGGCAAAGCAGGAATAGAATAATATTTTGAGGAACATTTGTGCTGTATTTTCTAATTCAATGTTTGCTCTAAGCCTTTAGTCTTTCTTGTGCATAAAGAGCTATTTCGTCAGTCAGAATGAAGAAAGCAGCTTTGCCTCAAAATTATTCACGCTGGCCATGTATAGTCCCTCTGCACATCTTATTTCAGTCTCCCTTGGCTTTATTTATTCTTAGGACAAGTTTTCTGATGCTGAGAAATAACTAGATTGGAAATTAGTTTTGAAGTATGCCACTACTTGCAACCTGGTCCAGGGTCTCTCTGGGCAGGTTCCTGACAGCTGTAAGTGGCACCAGGAGATAGGTCCCAGAGCAGGTCGTTGCTGATCATGGGCACAGATATGGGTTTCTCAGGGAATCTCCCAGGTGCAGAATCAGTTTCTGATAACACTGTTGTTCATCGGGGCCTTGCAGATTGACCACGTGGGCTGTGAAACTGTGACAACTGTTG
Source organism: Fulmarus glacialis (assembly GCF_000690835.1). Lineage (NCBI taxonomy): Eukaryota > Metazoa > Chordata > Aves > Procellariiformes > Procellariidae > Fulmarus > Fulmarus glacialis. The sequence goes on from NW_009217940.1 coordinate 49,673, forward strand.
AAAATACCTCAGGTGATTGGTCATCCTTTTGCATAACTCACCTGGCTGTGGCAGCTCAGTTTTTCTAGCCAAATCCTTCAGTAGAGCAAGTAATGCAAGGTTAACAGAGAAACTTCTTAGGCATGTCCACTTTACTCCCAGATAAGTTAAAACAAACAAAAAACCCAACAGCCTAAACAGTGTGGGGAACAGCAGAGAATCCTGATTTTTACAGCATATGTTGCTCAGGCCGGAACCTCTGATGAGGCAAGGACTGCTCTGACTTTCTGCCCAGGGCGTAAGGAAACTTGAGCCCTTTCGAAGCAACCCTTGACTTTTTCTATCAGGAGGCCAGGGTGAGAAACTTGGCCACATGCCTCTAGAGCAGGGATTTCCTAGCCCTGTGTGGAGAAGCCTGATCACTAGAAGAACTGGGCCAGCCTCTGAATGCTCAATAGCAGCATCCCTCTGCTGGGAGGGACGGTGGGAGCCATGCAGAACTAGTATCTTAGTTTTGTGTCCCCTTGTGCATTTGTTAAGTCACATGCCTTGTGCATTACATCCAAGAATGTACTGATTTTGTGAAGGATAGACTTGTCAAGGATTTCAGCATCACCTAGGTGTGTTAAATCAAGGAGCAGGCTACGATACAGACTGTGGCAGTGAATGTTGCAGGGAAGGTTGCTATTGTGTGGAGTGCACAGTTTGACTTGGGAACAGTCCAAATCCTTTCACAATTATCAATATGTTTCAAACAACAGCTTGTACTGAATACAACATTTATACTAGGAAACCTATAATTTATTAATCCTTGCTATTAAAGTAATACATAGGGTTCTTTGACTGACGTCTGGCTCTGCTTCCTAAGAATTATGCAAAGGGGGAAGACCTAGTGTAATAGATATGCAAGTTTTCTCCTTGGTAAAAAGGAAGTGTTTAGGTATCCTCACCTGGATATTCCCATGACTGTGTATCTGGGGTTGAGTCGGTCAACCTTTTTTGTCCTTTGCCAATTGAAGTAGGCATTATTTTAACCGTTGTTCCTTTCTTCAGCAACACGCTTGTTTGGAGGAGTTCAAAAGGCTGTGGAGCCGTCTTATTACCTGTCCACGCTCGGACTGGTGGGCCTGGGTAGAGCAGTGGCTGATAGTGAAAGCTTTTTCCACTGTTTCTGCTCTGAAAGGGTTGTCCTGCTCCTGCGTTGCAGATTCATAACTGGGGATGGTAACCTCTTGGGTCACCCCAGCACCCTGATTGCCGGAGAAGTCAGAGAGAGCAAGGTTTTGAATAATTCTTGTCAGAGTTTTTCTTTCTACGTCTCCAGCCTTGTGGAGGCAAGACAGCAGCAGGAGTTTCTTGTATCTGTGTACAGAAGGAATTTATCTATTGGACAGAAAATGGTCTTTATACATGTTTTGTCCTGAAGGCTGACTGAGGATACCTGTCCACGGAAAACTAAAGCATTCTATAGAGATACCTAAGCTTGGGATGAAAAGCCATAAGCACTATAGCTACTTCACAGCAGTGCTTCACACAGGCAAGCTGGTCTGTGTGTGTTCATTTAAACACGTTATCAGTCAAGGAAAAATGTGTATGTGAACTGTTGATGTTTTTCAGTCAAGAAAAAGGCAACAGTGTACACTGGCTGTAGATCCCCAGGGGCTGGCAGGGGGCTGCAGGG
>NW_009217941.1:0-1559 GCF_000690835.1 Fulmarus glacialis
GGTGGCGGGAGGGGGTGTCGAGGGGGCCCGTCTTCGCGCTCCCGTCTCCGCGTCTTGCTCGGGCGCTACCAAACCCGCCTGTAGCTCTCCTTTCTTTGGTTTTCTGTTGTTAAGTCTGGCAAACTTTTTTAGGAGCCTGGCATTTTTTTTCCCCCCACGTCTTTTTACTGTGTTTTCTTAAGAAAATGAAGCTTCCAGCACCATAATTGCATACGTGCGCACTTGTGTCTCTTTCCACTAGCTGGTTTTAATGGCGTTTGATGGATGGAATCGCAAAAACAGTTCTGTTCCTACCAGCTAAGTGAAAAGAGATGTCTGACTGGAAGAAAGGAGCTCCTAGGCACCCCGATGGAGGGAAGCGCCACAGTTTTCAAAAAAGGTATTTCAAAAAAGGCCTGTGTACATGCGTCGATCATGAGAAGAGCTCCCATCAGCACTGCCCAATACTGAAAATTTGCATTAGCTCACCGAGAAACTTGATGAGCATCGGAGGTAGCCCGACGCGAGCAGCAGAAGCACTCGGTTAGGACAGGTTGGCTATGGGACCACCCCGCCTCCCAGAAGCAAGCTGTTAGATCTGCTTGGCCGCAGAAAGGAATTTCATGTCTGAGAGTCCCTTTAGCATATTTTTCAGCTGCTTCTGCATGTAAAAAACAAAAGTATCAATAAGCACTGATTCACATAACTTATTTTCCCCTGGGCTTCTCTCCCCTTTCTCAGGAGGGTTGCTGTTGCTCTGGGAATACAACCTGACCCTTTCCTGCTTGGGGGAACCCCAGGCCAGACACAGCTGTGTTCTCTCCTTCCATAAGTGGAAGCAACTGAAGGTTAATCTCTCTAATTGCTACCTTTTTCCTTTGCCAAAGGTCGGTGATTATTGAAGGAAGCTGGGTTTTCCTGGACTTGGAGGGCTTCTCTCGAATTTTTCTCTAAAGGCCTGCGGGTACCTGTCTTCATTGGCTGTTAGGTCTGGTGTAGTTCTTCATCGGGAGTGTTTCCATAATTGACATCACCAAATGTTTCCCAGCCATGTCTCTCTTCAAACACTTGAAAGTTTCCTCGGGTGCCAGCATACGTTCTGGGGAAAATCCCTTCTGGTTAAAGGATGGGCAGGAGAACATAGTTTTATCCCAGTGGTCCTCCTCTGGTGAGTGTATGGTAAGATGTAACATGCCCAAGCTGCACATGATTTTGATGCTTACTGCAGAAAAGACGCAAGTATCTGATACTTTAAGCTCCCAATACATACACAGGAGGAGACTTGACTACCCATTGCTATGTTTTCAGAATGTCTCCTCCTTGTCCCTTCCCAAAACCATGGCAGTAGGTCCTCTTTTCCTTCCGTGGCCTTGCAAACTGCCACTGCAATTGCTATCGCATGACCCATTGAGAGGAGCCGCAATGAGTATGAAAGTCTGATGAAGTGGATTGTTAAAAAAACTAGAGAATCCCTTGGACCTGGAATGACCCATGATTACAGACAGAAACATGAGATAGGTAAAACTGACTGTAACAGGAAAGGAAACTCACCACTGTCAAAAAGACAGCTTTCGGAAGAG
>NW_009217941.1:1590-42233 GCF_000690835.1 Fulmarus glacialis
AATGAGCTAGATGAACTCTCGCGGCAGCAGTAACACCTGAAATACAGAAGATGATAAAGCAGAGAGAAATCCTTCAAGGGCTACACTTGCCGTACTTGGTTTGGAATCATATGATAAATGTTTCCTGCATTTTCCCCTGAATGTTCATTTTTTTTGTAATGCTGAAAATACCCATCTGTAGAGAAGGTATGTAGTAAAAGGGTGAGGAGTAGCAAAGGATAGGTGCTTAATTGTTTGGGTGGATTACTGGTAGCAATATTTTGACTTTGTGTTTTGGAGCAGGAGCCGCAGCATTATTAGCTATCCAAAACTAAAACCTTCATATCTGATCTTTATCTTGCATTTTCAGAGCATGGGCTGCAATTAAATATAGTCACAGATAATCACTGAGATGCTAAGCTCCTGCACTTTGATATCAATTTATTGTTTCTTCTTTTCTTCTATGAAAGCTTTATTACATGTCAGTACTACAAATTGAGTAAGTTCCAGTCTGTTTGATTTAGTTTGGGTTTCCTTTTTGCTTGCTTATTAGAAGATCACAGACTCAGATCTTTATCTGACCAGCTTTCTCTTCTGGAACCAATTACAGGAACACAAATCAGGTCCAACGTGTTGCCTAGTCCTCCTGCTTACAGTGAGAACTCTCCTCAACAGCAGAAAGTATTGGAAACTATTTGGAGTCCTTGGTGCCATTCACTGTGGCTGCAGAAATTTTCATTAAAAAAGAATTGTTTGCAAATTGATTTATTTTATCCATACTGTTTTGCTTCTCTGAAACTTGTTTTTTTTCCAAGGGAATGTTTCACTGTACTGTAGCTGTTTTATTCCAGGTAGCATGTGCAATAGGTTTCCATTTCATTTTATTTTTATACTTGCTGATAATTAGGTCCATACCTTCAGTAAGTGTAAATCAATATTGCTTTATTAACATCAATGACTGTTAGCTATTATTTACATCAAAAAAGCACCCACGTCTCCACAAAACCTGCACCCCCTCTGACAGACAGTGCAGCACCCCCAATGTACAGACAAACAGCACAAACAACAGGCAAGAGACACTGCCTGCAAGCTCCTTAAGGCAGAGATTTAATGCGTTCTGATTTACATCAGCTCCAGTCCTCACAGGGTTAGGATGGTGACAGGGAATGATACACACTTACTGCAGTGCATTCTTAAAGCGTGTCTCCTTTAGATGTCTAACCTGCCGTTGTTTTAAATTGGTGGAACGACTTCTTAAATTATAGATCTGTATTTTCAAGGCAGCAGAGAAAATTATTTCATGTGACATTGTTAGCAGCACTTCCTTCTAAGGCCAAGTAAGACTTGTTTTTCCCCTACTCAGGGTTTCAGTCCTAAGAGAGATAACCTGTATCACTATGAAAAAAATGTCAAGTATGTGGAATTACACAACAGGTCTTTTTTTTCTTGCATAGCTTCCATACAATTTAGAGTTTGGGAAGTCTCTCTCCCCATTGGGAATTAATTAAAATAACTTCATTTAATCTCTGTGGACTACAGGTATTTGTATATTCAGAGTCTTCTAACACATTTCCCTAGGGAATGCTTGCTGAAGAAATAGCTCAGCTTTTTCAGCGGAGGTAATGATGTTGCATATTTGCAATTATTATTTCCTACACTAAGCATCTAAGTTAATAATTCCAGAATTCAGTTTAAACAACAAAACAAACTTCTAGTGAAAGGATAACTTTGCCTAGAGAGAAGGTACTATGTCTAAATGTACTTTGAGCTATGTTCTGTTCAAAATGTTTCTTTTAGCTTAATGAGAGAATTTTGTAATCTGTTAGCCTTACGCTACTTCCCTATCACTCAGCTAAAAGAAATTGAGTAAATTTCACAAGAAACTTCGTCATATCGTGAGGAAGATTATTTTTATATATTTTTGTTTACCACATTTGACTCTTACAGGCTTATAGTGTAGGTGTTGTGGCCAAAACGATTGTGATAGTATCTAAAGACTGATGTGGAGGCTAGAAAGGCAACAGTTTGCCTTTTGCAGCTTATTTTGGGGACAATCCTCTTCCCTCCTGCGCAGGTGTAGATAACCCTTTGGCAGAAAAATAGCAATGTTTCTGTGGCACAAAGGCATACTGTCCTGCAGAAGGTAAAGCATTGTGCCTGGTGGGGCAGGCACCGCACCTGTGTAGAGGGGCAGGGATGCACTGAAAGCATCAGCTGTAAGTTTGAGGAAGGCACCCATCGCTACACAAGGGCTTCCCCCGGTGAGTTACCATCCCAGTAGGCAGAGTGGGCTCTGCCGCAGGGTGGTGCGACTCCGTGGGGCTGCAGGAGGGAGGACGTTTCCTTCTCTTTAGGGGGAAGGAGCTCTCTAGCATCCACCTCCAGAACTGGGACTAACAGCTGATAACTGGATTTTGTCTCCCTGGTGGAAATTTCGGTCGTCTCAATTAAGTTACCTTAACCTTTTTTTCCTGGTCTGCTGAACTCCGTGGGTCTGAGGTGGAGAAAACCAGTGACTCTGTAAATAAGCTACTCTGATCCTAAAAAGACCTATGAGTCTGCGAGAAGTGATTAAAAATTCCTAATGAAATTTCCACTTGGGTGATCAAACTAAGAGCACATGATTGCATGTGCCAATACCCCTTTCACTATCACTGACCTTTATATCGCATTCATTTGTGTGAGCCTCAGCTGTTGCAGTTCATATCACATAGTAACAAAAAGTTCACTAGCTTTTGCTTTACAATATTCTAGTAATTAATATTCTAATAATTAATACTCTGAGCAATTAATAAAATCAGTCTATAAAATTTCATTTGAAACCTAGCAGCTGGATACAAATTTCACAGGTTCAAAATGTTATGAAGAGAAGGAATTTTCTAGAAAAATAATCATCACACAAATATAAGACACTTTGTGGCATTCTTACCTACAAACATAAGGTACAGTGTAAAGACTTGCTGTCCAAAATATACATTGAGCTGACAGTCGTATTTAGTAGGAATTTATCTACTGATCCAGTGACTGCAAAGCCAGGCATGAGATGTAATCAGCAGAGCTGACTGCGACATTCTTAGCGGACTCCCAAATATTAAAGTCACAAAGTCCTAATGTTTAAAAATTAAAAGTTTAAATTTTAAATCCCCCCTCAATTCACAACAGCTTATTTTTTGAAGGAAATGCTTTGAGGCTGACCTTTTCCTACATTTCTTGTGACAGCATACATGCAGCCTTTTCTGTTTACAGTGATTGCCTCTTCTTCCACTCAAAATTTGTGACCTCCAGGACATTTTTGGGAAACAACGGAGTGAACTCTACATTTAGGGCATACATACTACCCCCAGATTTGTACAGGCCTCCTAGATGGCGATGAAAATTAGTCATCGCTTGTGTTTGAAAGGAACGTGGGTTGTTGAGGCTTTTAAAAACAATGTTGGCATGGTTGTATCTTCAGAGGTTTGCTGAACTGAGTCGCAGCAGGGATGGGTGCTGCGCTGACAGGGTTAGCAGAATATTTGACTTTCACCCCTAAATGTGTCTGAGTTTAAAAAAAGGCCTCTGGAAGAGACAAAAGACAGCGTATGGACATCAGAGGGATGGTTTTTAAGCTGCCTTCACCCAATAGGAAAAGACATTAGAAACTTGCACTTACATAGCAGTAAGTCTTAAGAAACAAGACCGTATATCGTCTTCATAGCCAAATCCCTGTGAAGTTGAGTGTATCAGCAATTAAAGTGGATGCAAGGAAAAGAATTACCAGCGATGACAAAAAGAAAATAACTGATATGCTATTTATGCCTAAAGATCCCTATTCAACCACGGCAGCCGGCACGGGTGCATTGGGATGACTCTCTCCAACAGGAGTGATGTGTTGGGAGGGATGGCAGGCATGTACGGCATGCTGAAACAAAAAAGGAGATTGACCCTGCATGCGACCACTGCAGGGGCCCTAGGGCGGATTCGGCTGGGTCTCACTTATTTAAGAGGCTTTCTTTAAAAATGAGTGTGCTTGCTTAGAGGATGCGGCAAGTGGGAGGAGAAGTGGTTAGAAAACAGAATCAAGATTGGGTTTCCAAAGTGGGAAAAGGAAAACTCCCTGTGAAAGCAGAGCAGATTAGAATCATGTACTCTAAAATAGTAAAAAAAGTATTAGTTCCTCTGAATGCAGTGATGAATAATGCAGGCGTCTTTCCTCACACACTGGATACTGCCTAGGTTTTATTAAATATCTCTGCGGTAACACAGATTTTACACAGCGCTTTGCAGAGGAGTGGGACGGGTCATATGTGGCCTCTCTCACCACAGACATGGCAGCGCTGACGCGGGGCAGAAGCTGAAGCCAAAGCACAGCCCTGCCAGCCCCACGCACTGAGGGGAGAGGCCCCACAGGGAGGCCCTCGGGTGATGCGCTGCCCAGAGGCCTGTGGGGAGGCAGGCAGCACCCCGGGATGGGGCAGGCCCCAGCTGGATCCGAGGAGGCAGCTGAAAGCTGGGATGAGGCAGGGAAGAGAAAATGGCGGCGAGGCCTGGCTGCCAAAGAGCAACTGGGGGCCATCAATGGGACAGGTGGGCTGTTGGCACGAGCAGGGAGGCATGATGACGAAAAAAGCCAACGTCAAAAAAGAGGGGGACACTTCCTGCCCCTCACAGAGGTGCCCTGCTTCCCGTCGGCTCCCAGCTGCCACCCTACCCCTTGCAGCACTACTCGTGGGGCTGGCCCACTGAGATATGGCTGGCCGCAGCATCGGCTGGTCAGGCTAAAGCAGCGGGGGGCCTGGCGTCGGGGTGACTTGAGGGCTTCCCCAAGGCATTTGCAATCCCTCCTCCCCCCAGAAAAGGCGCGATGTTGAGTTTGGAACTGGCTTCATAATTTTTGCCCGCTTGGCCAAACACCTGACAGGACGCCTGTTAGGCAAAGGTGGATGTCGCAGCACTGAGCGAATAGGCGGCCTCTCCGCTGAGATCCTGGTGGGCACAACTGGATGGGCAGCAGGCGCCTGGTCAGCAGCTCAGCAGAGATATGCCTTGCATATTAACTCCAATAATTGACACCAGGCTCTCAGCATTATCTCTGAGGTGCATATCCCTTGGGATTTTGAAGGGCCATGTCCCTGCGGTAGGGAGGAGAGGGCTTGCGGGTGGGCAAGATTTCAGGGCCCTGTGATGGAGGCAGAGCTGAGTATTTGCAACCACCACGCCCACTGCTGGCGTGGGAAAGGGAGCACCATTATCACCACCTTGATTAACACTGCTAAGTTAAATATTAATACGTGGCAAAGGAGTGTTACTGGAAGGCTATCTTTGGCCCTCATTAAGAAAAAGCTTCTACACCCTTTGAGAAGGGGTAGTAGTAGTGAAATACTTGTAGGGGGGAAATCGGGAACTGGTAAAGAAAATCTTGAAGGGGGAAAAATATATATATATTGGATTTAAATCTATGACAGCATGCAGGTTTCTACCGGTATATGCATGTCATTTGGGTTTATGGAGAGGAATGTGGTTCTTGATTTCCAGAGCTCTGTCTGCAGAGCTTGTGGTGCAGCTGCACCATGTGACCACAAGTGAGCTCTCACTGCCTTTGCACGTTTGGCCTGCGGACACAATTAGAGTGAGGTTGTGGAGATGGTATATAGTGCAACTTTGCCTCTGCAGCTCAGTCCACAAAAGGAACCTTTTGTTTGTATGCTATGTATTTGTGGGGCTGTAAGGCACTTATAAGGTAGACATAGCTGAAAGGAAGGAAAAGGTAAGAAAGGTAAACAGGAATAATAGCATTTTAACCAGCAGGCTTCAATAATTGAACAACAAATGCAGATTTCAAATAGATGAGAAATGCTGATGTAAAGAACCTACAGGAAAATTAATCTGTAGTGGCTGAGGATATATTCCTCTCAGCACAATTAACATCTCACAGCTGACTTTAAAAAAAAAAAACCAACACGTAACCACCCAGTCTAGAAAGAGGGGGCTGAGATGGCTCCAGGCTAAGAGGTTTGACCCGCCACCTGTGGGAAGTGATCATCAAAGAAATATTTGAGGCTCATGACAGCCGAAAATTAAATACCTTTCTGCATAAAACGAGGGCCTCCACCTCGCTCAGTTGCTGTATTCTCTGATAATCAAATGGCACATTTGCTTAAAGCACCTAGAGCAGAAATTCTTGTGTCTTGTGTGTGAAAGGTTTAGGCAGTCATGACTTAATTTTTGCTATTTATCCTTCTGACTATTCTGTTTCATTAATCTGTGAAAAGCATGCTTGAAGTTGTAAGCATGATGTATTAGAAATGAAAACTATATAATTAAAGCAGAATCTCAGGTGAGTGACTCCTCTTTCCTCCTCTGCCCCCAGCAGCGAATAACACTTTCAACTGCCATTGCACAAATGCCTTTGAAGCATAGTGCAGGTGTTGTTAACAATGGTAAAAATCAAGTAAGTAGCAGGCACTGGCTTCTCAAAGAGGCTGGGGAAGAAAGCATATTCCATGAGGGATTAAGATTAAAAAATATGTTCTTGACTTGATGCTCATTTATTCCAGAAAATCAAAGGCTAACAAAAAAGACTGTCAGCTTACAAATTAAAGGGAACAGGAGAGTGTTAAAGTCACTAAAGCAGCAGCAGGATGAGGAAGGTTGAATTACACATGAGCAGTGTTGGAAATATTCCTGAATCTGAGGAGCTGCATCACTGCTTTGTCCTGCCTGTTGGAGCTCTATACAAACGTTATTTCTATAATGTTCAATTGCAAGTGATATTAAAAAATATGTGGGACTTCAGCAGCAAAAGACTAGTCAAGTGCAGCAGTGGGAGTGGAGAAATAACAAAGAAATCTGTAACTGACTGTGATCAATTAATTATAAATACCACTGCCATCGGACCAGCCAAGGCAGAAAAGCCGTAGGGACACTATTTATATCTCTGAGAGTGGTCCACCATCGCTGTTATGATGACACTGCTAGCACCCTGGTTTTGCAAAATAAAATGCTTGTGGTTTTCTCTTTTAAAAACAATCCCACTATATCTCTCTTAAAATCCAACGTGTAATATATTTTTTGTGGATCTTTTCCTTTAAGCAACAATGGACACTGTTGCATTATGGGTAAGTGATATGCAAATAAGCAGCCTCGAGCCATAAATTGAAAATCGCTGAAGAAGAGTGCTGTTGTCTTGTTCTTTTTCAGGTAGCAAAGCAGGCATTACAGATGGTCTCTGATAGGAGAAAAAAACTGTTTTGAGATAATCTTTAACAAGCGTGCAGGATTTGCACGCGTGTTAAGTACCGTGCTGTGCACCCACACTTCTACATCTGCAGCCCTCCAGAGGCAGACGAGCAGGTTCACGCACATGTATACACAAATATATTCTTTCAGTTATGTCTGCTGTAACTTGTAGCACCACAAATACCTTTCTTTCTTCGAGAGGGGCTGCTGAAGCCTCTCACGGTTGGCAGTTCCCTGCTACACTGCACATCAGTGCTGCAGATGGGGAGACGGAGAGGCAGTAGCAAATGGGCATGGATGAGATCTGGATCTCAACAGCTACTAAGAAACTATTCTTGCAAAACAGAAAATTTTTTTCTCTTTTTTTTTTTTCTATGTTAGAGCCAAAGTGCATCAAGGAAAGAACGCATCCAAAAGGTAGAGTTTCAGTGAAATGCTCTGCTTGCAAATGAAATCGGCTGAAGGAGAATCTCCCTCCTCTCCCCAGCCACTTCCACATCCACCTGCCCCTCAGCAGGGCTGGCATAACTGCTTCTACAGTAAAACCCCACGCCCCAGGGAGACAGTGGTCTCAGTTTTGAAAAACAAAAAACCCTATATAATATGTGGAGGGCTTTGGTTATGGCATTTCAGCTCAGCCATACAGTTCACAGTGCAGCTCCCCAAAGAGTACAACTGTGAGGGCAATGATCCACAGCACCAGGGCAGGAGTTCTTCTACCCTCCAAACTCAGCATCTCACTCATTGCTATTTCATTGTATTGCAGTTCTCACTGTCCCCTTTCTGGTTGCTTAGCAAAAGAGACCTTGCAAACAGTCCTACAGCCTCTTCTGCTGACTTAAGTCTAAGCTCCTGAGGTCACACCTTTTCTCCCTGATGCCCTGGTTGCATCCCATCCTCTCCCTTGCATCAACACAGCTAATCCAGGAAAGTGATATAGTGGCAAATAACACTTCAGATGTTACCTTTTCAGCCCAATGTGTTCACTGTGCAATTGCACAGGGGCAGTGAGGAGACAAGAAAAGGATGGAATTGCCCTGGTAAAGCTTCAGGAGCCTGATTTTAGATTGTCTTTAAGCTGTGTGTGCAGTAGCTCACTGTCTCATCTGAGGAGTAGGTTAAATAATCCTAAAGAAAGCAGGTATTACTCCTACTGATTTCAGAGAGATTGGCTTAAAATATTCCAGAGGCTCAATTCAGCTTGATGTCTATGATCTATCAGGCTTCTTTGGGCTATGAAAAGTGAAAATACAGACATTTCTTGCTCTCAAACCAAGCAGGCTGCCAGAATAGAAAATGGAATTATTTTCTAAAATTTGGAATAATGTTTGAAGTTCAAAATTTGGCCTATTTGGCCAAATTTGGCCTCTGTATTTATAATACTAGGTGAGAACCAAAAGAAAATGTTTCAGTTTATTGTAGAGGAATATTGGTATCATGATGGCACCACAATTAATGGATTAATTTCTTCAGAATAGTGCTGCGCTTTCATTCCAATACCCCTTAACCCCCAGAATTTTTATATTCTGGAACCAGATAAACCAGGAAGAGCCATAGCTTCATCCAAATTGTTCTTTCTGAAGGCACATCAGTCCATTGTGACCCAGCAGGTTCAACTTGGGTTGGAGAAAGCTTGGTATGACACAAGTAGGGGCACTGAAGCAGTGTCACTTTCACGGGAAAGTAGTGCCCAGCTAGCAACAACAGCCAGATCTTGTCTTCCTCCTCAACCTGAGGACCTCTTTACATTTCCTGATTTATCAGGAAATTATAAGTGATTTTTTTTTTTCCTCCTACAGAGTTCTTTTGGCTACGTAAACCTACTGAGCAGAAAGGGAGGCATGAAAAAAAAAAAAGAGCATGTCATTGTATAAAATCAGTTAAAATGCAACGCAAGGGATGCACACAGAACTTGGAATGATCCCTAAGATTATTTGCTACCTCTCTTCTTTGTCAAATAAGTTGATAATGCTGTAAATATGTTTGGTCAGGGATTTGTTTATTTGACACAGTTCACTCGTATATGTTTTACATCAGTGATATTGTATTCAAGATTTTCAGATTGTTTCTTAATCTAACAACATCTTTTTGGACTATATCACAGTTGGAACTGATTTCACTTGCTACTGTTTCAAAATCTGTTTTGCTGTGGAATTTTTTTCCTTCAAAATGCTGCAAAATTAGGCCACTCTCAGCTGTCTCAGTGCTTTTGTGCCATTGCTACAGCAGGCTCCTTCACTAGCCTTCTCATTCCATTTTAGAGAGGCTAGCAAGTGAATGTGCATTGGAAGTCATCTCTGTTTTCACCCTTAGAAGAGATTCTATATTTTCCTTGAGCTTTCATACCCCTATTTTCGTGTGTATTTTTTCACAACAGGGCCCTACTTACCTTCACAGATACATCTTTTACCTATTGCAGAGGTTTTCAAGGGATAATAGGATTAGACCTGAAAGAAAAATCCCTTATCATGGCAGAGTCCCAAAATATTTGTAAATCGTGGCTCACAATTGGAACCCTGGGCCAGCCCACAGGAAGACATCAAGATTGGTCCCATGCTCGTTACTCCTGGCTTTATCTTCAGCCTTGTTCCAGCCACATCTCCATGGCCTCAAATTCAGCATTATTTTAGCACACTAATTAGAAACCCTGCAGCATGAACTGGGGTTCAGGGCTAAAGTAGGGGAAATATGTCATCTTCTATACCAGCTTTTTCAATATACATGTAATAATACAGGCTGGAGCCTTGCTATCTGTTCCAGAGGACCCCATCTACAGTCGAGACCCACTTTGAATGTAATAGGACAGGTTTTTATAAGAGCTCAAAAGGATTTCTTTATATAGCTTGTGTTAATTTGTTTGTAGCAAACCACTGCTCTTCTGACTGGCCCTGTTAATTTTAATGCTGACTTCTCTCTCATTATCCACTAGCTGTGTCTTTAGAGACTTAACCTACAATCAAAATATTTTACATGTTAAGTAAGAGAGTTAATGTTGATACAGAAACCTTTATTATTACTTACATATAGTTACTTTTAATTAATTTTGGCAGACTGAGAAAAAGGTGGCGAAGATTCTACAGCGTGCTTCAAATATAGTGTGCTACACAGCATTTCAACATCTAATGCTAGTGATGAGGGTATCGGCATTCACTAAAAGCAACAAATTACCTCACTTGACACTTCAGAATGTACTGTAAATCATAATCCCAAGAGTGATTGAGGAATCCAAGACAATACATGATTCGATGAGTGTGTTCACATCATCTTTACATCTGCCAATGTAAAGAATAAGAGGTATCTCCTTCCGTTGTGTAGGAAGGGAAAAGTAACTTATGTTAGTCAAAGCATTCTCCTCAAGAAAAATAGCTTCTCCTTGAAAAGGAATAGTCTATCAATATTGCTGATCTTAGCAAACAATAGTATAGCTCATTTCTTGGAAAGGAATTTTGTTCGTCAGGATACTCATTCAAAGCACTGAGAAGTAAAACTTCCTTGATTTCCATATAGCCTTAATCTATCTAAAGCAAATAGAAGAATCTGGAGCCAACAAATGACCTTTCCAAGTGATCTAATCTGGCAATAGGGTTGCAGTGGGTGGAGATAAGGTCCCAAAGATATCTCTCTTCTCCTTTACCTTATATTTCCTAAGAGCAACACATGATTTATTTTTTATATGGTTTTCTTGAGTGTCCCTGGACTCATACAGTTTTAAAAAGCATCACAACTGTGGCCAGGAAGAGGTAGTAAAAACAGTGTTTGGTGATGCAAATTTCCCACTGATGGCTGAGCTTCCTGGTCAAAATCAACCAACTAAATATGACAGCATGGCATTCATTTTCTTTGAAATAACTTCTTTTTGTTCTCTGCAGCATGCCAGCAAGCTCTCTAATTTATTAGACTTGCAAGTGTCCACTGAAGACAAAGTGATGTCATGAGTTTAACTAAATTTCTCACTAGCATATACTGCATCTGCTTTGTTCCCAGGAGTTTTAATAAGTCCATAATACTTCAGAATTATCAGAAACCATGTGCAACAGCAGAACAACCACTCTGCTTTTTGTTTTTTGTCTCTAAATGCAGTAATAAACAGCAGGATATTTCAGAGATTGAAGGAGTGATCAGACAGGGACATGATGTAGTTGGGCAGAGGGTCTTTGTTGTCTCACCTAAGGGAAAGCCTATAAACTGGCATTTATGTAATTGGAAATTTGAACAGAAATACCATCTTTTGAGCATTTCCAGACATGGGGAAAAATGTTTTTCTAACTTCTCGCTTTCTGGTTTAAAGGTAGAGCATGATTTAGTATGCTGAATCAGCTAAATGTTACAATTTATTAAGATTATTAATTCAGAGTAACGAGCTTTCCCACCTCTAAAGGCAAGAGATCATGACCAAAATATTTAAAGACTTATAATGTTCATGGTTATTAGCTTACTTGAAAATAATCTGTTCAGAGAATAAAGCTAATTTTATTTGCTCCTGTTCAGACAACTTTAGGAAAAGTCACCTGAAAATTGATTTCTATCGATTTCAAACAAGAAAATTATCTTGCTGTGTATTTTATTCCAACAATCTGACCATCTCCACTCAGAAAATTTTATTTCAGTTTAAAGTGCCTACCAATAAGTATCTTGCTAGTCTCTGTATACTTCATCTTTTTAATCCGACTCATTCTTCCAAAGCTGAATTGATATTGCAATTTCCTAATTTATGATGATACGTCATCTTATTCAGGAACCCTTGGCTGCTGAAATCTTAATACAGTAGTAATGTTATGCCCTGTATAAACTGGTATATCAATTACATTTGTCATTTGGAACATCTGTGTTGAACTGCTTTTGGTAGGCCTGATCAGGGAATAAGACTTTGTCATGGTGAGAATAAGGATTTAAATATAAAAATAAAAATTATGGCCATGGATGCCAATACAATCATGTTCCAAAATATCTCTGTTCCAACTAATAAAGATTTAGGGCTGCCCCTAAGAAGTGCTTAGCACATCATGGTTTTAACTTAGTGTTTCAAATAACCTTCACTACCAGTACTTAGCACTTAGCTGGCCTTCAAGTAAAAAAAAAAAAAAAATTGATACCTTTTTGCGTAAGATTTTATTTACACTACATGTTTTTATTAAGGTTACAACCTTTTACTATACAGTCAGTTTATGACCATATGCAAGCAGTTAAATGGTTTACAGCAAAGCGCTGCTTAGTTGAATCTCATTTAGTAACAGTGTCAACTGAAGTCCTGATCTAACAAAATATTTAGACATTGGCAGTACTGTAAGCATGCAGTTATTTCTTTTGATGTTGAAAATATTGTGCATGAGCTTAATGCTGAATCAAGGCCATATAGTGTTTCATCTATGCTGGTTGTCTACACTCCGTTACAGATGTTTTCCTGCAAAGGCTTTGGACACTGCATATTTGTGCTACAAGTGGAAACCAGTCCTCCTCTTGCCCTTTTCTCAGTAACCCCTCCCCCCCCCAAAAAACCTATAGTGTTAGAAAAGGCCAAGGCTTAGAGACACAAGAAAATTAGGATAATTCAGTCCTTGGTAAGCAGATGTGGAGTGCCTCCTAACTGCAAAACTGGGTCTCAATGATCTGCTGAGTGGCTTTAAAGCAAACACAAAAAAATTAACTCTTATTTCCCCTTCCCTCTTCTCTCCCCTGCAGCCTATGTTTAATGTTGACATCCAAAATAAGACACTGATATGCTAGAAACCTAAATAACAACTACTTTCTACACTTCAAAAATGCACTATGGAATATGAAAGCCAAACCCTTTTGAAAGATTGCAGTGCACTAGGAAGGAAGGATTCAAAGTTTCAAAAGATACTCATGGTTTTTGTATCAGGGGAAAACAATAATCAGTATGTTACCCTTAAACTAACAGCTTCATTTTTTAATTTTTATTCTAAGGTGTCAATCAAAGCTAATGAGGAATTTTAACTTCAGTTGAAGGTCCTCTGAGAGCGATGAAGTAAAGTTATGTGATTCTTGAGAATGTACTTTAATAAGGCATTGAATAGCACTGGGCAAGCACATACACACACATTACTGCATATATTCAAGCACAAGTAATGTTTATGTTGCTACAACAGTCAGGAATGACCTAAGGGGGCCACATTTGGATTCGGTTTACATTTATAGTAATGTAGGCGGTTATCGAAGTTCGAGACAGAGATTCTCATTCTGAAGGTTTTCCTTCTAGACTTTCTCTCCTTGTATTGAAAATCTTTTTTAAGATCAGTTACGTTAAAACTGGGACGAGAAATTGAAGTTCCTTCTGAGTTTGGGTTCAAACCACAGCATTTAGGCAGGTTTCAGTACAAAAATCCCATGTGTTTACAGTCATTTTCTCCTCTCCTCAAAAATAGTATTCCTTTTTATTAAAAGTGTTGGATTCTTGCCTGTGAGAACATATTTTACTATTTTTGTTCAAGCTGAGTGAATATCTGGAAACATAGCTTTTAGATTATCAGGTACAATGGTAACATTTTCCTATCTCCGCTATTCACCTGTTAGTTTAAAGTTCTTGTAGAAACTGGTGAGAACATCTAATGTAGAGCCATTAAGATTGCTTTGCTTGTATTCACGTAATTTAGTTCAGTAACAGGCATAAACCATCTTATGTGTTTATAGCATGGGCTCATGGCTGTTTTACATGAATTTTAGATTGACGCTGGTTAGAATACTTAACTTTTTAGTATGGAGAAAGCTTGCTACAGTATAGCAAGTATAGCCCCAGTATCCTCCTTATGTGTATGTGGTGAGATGTAGTTTGTGAAATGTATCTCAGTTGGAAAGAATTACCTTTCCCAGCATTTCAGAATTGTGATCTCTGCTGTCTTGCACCGCTATCACAAGAAAAAAACATTTTGAGATATTGGATATGTTTCAGACTACTAACTGCAAAGAATCTTCCTTTATGTGTTTCTATTCCATTTTCCCCCCTACCTAGCAAATGCTACCTGACACTCAGCTGCTCAACTCAACTGTGAGGACAGCCAGGTTAATTAGATAAATATACTCAGTCCATTTTACTGACAGTTTTTCCTCCTGAGTTGGGAGTTTTCTCTAATTTTACATAGTGGTCCCTGAATCTTACTGACTTCTGGAGAACAATGTAATGGCCAACAGAGGAAATTCTCAAACTAAAAATCACTGGAAAAATCAAAATGTGTCTGAGGAGTAAAAGATTTTGAGAAACAAGCAAAGTTTTTCTCAGAGGTCTATAGAGAACATTTATCTCGTATGATAACTCATAACCAAGGCCAATAATCAAGAGGCCAGTTTCTACAGAAGCATGCAAGAACTTCTAATCAAGAAAAGGATTTTTTCTAATCCTCCTTAGCTTTTTGTTGTTGTATAAAAAATGATCCTCTGTGCAAGATCATTACCCACATAAATGTCACATCAGTGTTGTACTCCTGATACATTGTGGCAAGAATTTGCACAACTTACCAATGCCTGAAGTAAAATATGGTTTGTTTCAATATCTTGATTGCCTTTCATTACTCTTAAAACTCACCTCTTAACTTAATATGAGTAAGTGTAAGTAGGGTCCCAAACTGACTTCCTCTGTGCTATAACTTTACATCCCTCTCTCGTAACTCCATCTGTCCATCTCCTCTTTTCTCTAAACAGGCCCGTCTTTTCCACAAATCTTTTACTTTCCCTATCTGTGGTGTTCTGTTCTGTTTTGTTTTGTTTTTATTCAGACACCAGAGATGAATTCCAAGTTCCTTTTGAGGAATGGGCTTATCTTATAGTTTGCCATGAAACCTGTTCATTTCCATTTTTTATAGGTCCTAATGATTCATCTGCATGCTTAGTTCCTTGCTGATGGAGTAGGCACTTCCACTGAGTTATCCACCGCATTGCTTAGGTTTCTTGTTTTGTTACATGCATTTTTTTCATCAAACAGTATGATTCCTTTTGGCTTCCACTGGGTCATCCTGACTGCATTGGTACTTTGTAGGCCATTCATAGGGCAGTAATCAAATAGGTCACTTGAAGACATCATTGGGATTTTTGTATGATTTTAACTTTTGACACAGTTGCATTTTGAAGTCTTATAATACCAAGCACAATATTCCCTTCTTGGTTTGCTCAGTCTTGCTCAGACTGTGACCCCAGCCAATGGACTGCTCACCTGAGCACCAGTAAGGATGCTTACCCTTGGTCTGTCTTCCTCACTTGCTGCTCCAAAAATCTAGCGAGATAAAAACAAATGAGGTGAAGTAATTAACTCACCTTACTGAGTACAAGTGAAGAGGAATTCTAAGTCCAACTGGTAAATTCACCACCACTGTCAATATGACTGAAATTTGGCCAGAGGGGCAGACGTGAGTACTGAGACTTCCAGAAAAGCAGCCAGATGAAGAAAGGGTCAGCATTTTTGGTTGTATTTTTGTTTGTCTTAGAAATTATATAGAGCAGCTGTGATGGTTTGATCCTAGAAAGGTATATCTACCTTACAATCTAGACCAAGATAACGTAAATGTTATAAACAAAGCTAAAGCATGGCTTTTGGGGCAGACACTAGAAACTCTTCTGCAGGGTGAAAATATAAATAAACCCTCCATTTTCATTTCAATCCTCCTGCCCTAGCAGACCTTTTCATAGCAGCAGAGATACAGAGCCAGAGAACACATAGCAACAGATGACAAAGTGGATAATTTGTCATCATGAACACATTGGGAAGCCTCATATTTACAATTATTTCTGTTAGACAAGAATACTTTTGCTAACTGCTCCTTGTGGATGGAATTTACATGCACTGATTTTCACTGAGGCTTAACACTTAGGTCTTGTCCCAGCGAACATAACCCATCACCTTTTTCACCAAAAAGGTGATGGGTTGCACTTACAGTCTCCTCTCTCTGTCTGTCCCGTATAACAGACCCATACACTCATTACCCTCAATGTCAGGGAGAATTGCATCAAAGGAAAAGGAATTTTTTAAACACTCATGATATTACCATACAAATGTTTGACATAATGGTTAAATTGCTCAGCCTGGATTTCTGCAGGTACATCTTTCCTTTCTGGATTCTTTTCCACTTCAAGACTAAATTACTCTTCAGCTTTCAATGAAAAGAAGTTTTTATTTTCTGGAATAATTTTTTTTTTAATCAACTGTCATGTACTTTTTTTGTAGTCACCCTTGCAGAGATAGAGAAATCAGTCTGCGGTCTTAAGAAATCCATCTTTAAAACAATCATGCAGGTGTGGCCTCCCCTACAAAACATCTTTCCTGAACGCTAGTAAGTCTTATTAGAGAGCAATGCTTCTGCAAGTTCTTTACACTCTACACCGTTCCCCACATTTCACCATCTCCCATCTGGGTGTAACTCACATTTTTCTACTGCAGTATTTCCATTCCAATTCTCCTCGGCTTCTTAAAAGTAAAGGTCTTTGTTTCCATGGTTCCATTTTATTCTTTGCAGGTTAGGTAACACTTACTGACCACCTAAATCTTACCCAGGTGTAAGTACTATTTTTTCCTGTTGCCTTTTATCTAAAGCCATCATCAGTACCCTTTTGTATTCAAGAGTGAAACATGAAAGTTGTCCTTAAAGGAGATCATAAAATATTGAAGTAACTATTTACCAGGAAGCTGTTGACTAATCTTTATAAAAAGCTAAGCTTAAGGGGAAAAAAAGTAGTTACCTGTAACAAATGGCAGAGGACAGTAAAAAACCAAGACTTTGTGTGGTATTATACTATATTACCCACTTATGGAAAACACTGTCATGCATTGACTCCAGTGGGATTCATCTGTGTGCTCAAGTGAAGCATCCAGTCAGCTTCATAGGTCCAGACCTGCCAACAAGAGACGTCTTGCTTCCCCTGCCACCGGCGCGCAGAGCTTCTGCTGTGACACCTGGCAGTGGCTTAGCTGCAGATAGCAGCACTGTACAATCGCTTATGAACCCTTGAAATGTCCAGGGAAATTGTATGAATCAGACAACTAAGGTTAATCATTAGGATTTTAATTTGGTCACATAGCCAGATTTATTATCTCTATTTTCAGGTAGTCTCCTTTGTTAACTATTATGGCCCAAGTACCTAGAATCATAGCTTTATTACTTCTGCCAAAAAAACCCAGAAATTTGGAAATTCAGTGCTCCTTACACCATACATAGAACAATTATTTGCTTTTGTTTCAGAGGCAAATGCACCACGTACTGAACTAGCTCCTGTAAAAGTTACACTAGGTAGTGAGAACTAACAGTCACAGCAAGAAGAGTTTATCTGAGAAGATACAGGGTCACTTTAACTACAGACTAATAGAAGTGGCCAGCAGCTGTCAAACTGTTAGGAAAAGCAGGTGCCTAAAAGGCATTAAAAAGACCAGTCAAGGTTAGCAGTGGGGTGGAATATAGAAAGGTTAGTTTAACTAACAGTAATAATTTCTGTTAACCCACTACCATCGGACCAGCCAGAAAAAAAAGCTCCTTTGGCTCTTATATAAATCTCACAAATCACTGTTCCACCCTCATTAGGATGATTTATTTAACTAATCCAAGCAAAGAAGATCATTAATGTACAGTATATACTTTGTACCATGAGCACCAGTAAACAATCTCTCTGTCCCCTTGCTGCATTTCTTTGGCAGTTCAGATGGCAGAACTAGTTCTTGGATTCCAACAAATTTGCATGATGGGAAATATAAGCAAATGACTGAGTTGTAAACTCTCCTTTCTGTGCTATGAAAACATTGTTTGAGCTGAGCGGCTATCGAGAGAGAGGTGTGTTTAGTTACTGCATTAAAAATAATATCGGGCGCTTTGAAACTGGTGTGGAGAGATGGATTTTGTGGGGCTTGTTCTACTTTCTGAGCTCTTCCGCGTATAATTAAGAAAAAACCCCACTCCACAAGCCTGTTGATAAAATGCAGCAGATGGCAGTAATGTACAAAGGAAACATGATCCTTTGCTTATCTCAGGATTACCCTGAGCATACAGACTTCACCCTTTCTCACACCGACTGGCTGGCCTAGAGCTACTAAATGTCTCCATTTTATTCGTCTGGATTTCGACTCATTTTAGTCAATTTGTCAGCAAGTGTCTTAAATCAAGAATCAGACAGGAGGATTGAAAGCTGAATGCCTTTACAAGTTCAAAAGAACATCACTGAGATGCTGTCAACATAAGTAAGTAACCTGAAAAGAAATAGCTGCTGATATTAAGACACACCTACTCGGAATAAGAATGTCACCTTGACTTCATTTTAGCCGTCTTTTTAAAGCACCTGTGCCAGCAATTAAAAGGGTGAATCAGATAAATCCAATTTTATGGCTTTTAAAAAGCAGTATTTCATGGATTCATGCCTATTTGAAAAAGATAGAGCAGTACAACTCTCCTGAATGCTATCGGTTCCAGAATTTTATCACATATTTCCTGCAAAAAGTGTAAAAAGTTTCAGCTAAAATAGGGCACGTCTTACTGAGAAACATTAAGTATTATTGACATGTTTCAAGAGATGATGATATAATTTTTATCATCCCAAGAATATTTGACTAAAAATGAAGGGAAAAAAAAATCCTCTGTTTGATGCTGCTCAGAAGACCTTTAGGAGGGAGGTCTCCCGAGTCCTTCCCACTCCCGGCTTCCTGCTCATTCTCTTTTCTGTCAGATTAATAACTCTGGGCTCCAGCTCGTGGCCTGTGGGGTTTGCACCGGAGCAGTGCAAGACCCAGCTTTATGTTATAGACAGATTTGGCAGAATTAGCTGAACAGTACTGCATCTGATTTTCAGCCACTGCTGAAATACGTATCAAACCCGAGATCAGTGATCAGCGATGCTCTGCGTTAATATGTTGGGCTGTGACCTGTGACAAGGGGGTTGTGGCTGCCCTGGTGATTTGGCTGTGGTGTGGTCAGAGCCACCATTGCCAGAGGTGATGAGCTGCAAGGTGGCTTGCACATCAGTTGTCAGAAATAATGAATTGTGGGCTTACATATGCTCAGATTTCAGCCACCCCGTAGCTGCCTGTTAGAGTGCACACGATTTACACTCCCGCGAATTACACACAACCAGTATGATCTTGGTGCACATTGAGGCATGTGCTTTCAGCTGCAGCAGTGGCCGAAATCCCCCATAGAGAGGTTCCTGTGGCCAGTCCCAGAAACACAGCCATCATCAAGCAGTCTCCAAAAAAAGCGTGAGCATGGCTTTGAGATTGGGAGTTAGGAAGGAGACGGGTTAATTTTATATACTTCGGTTTTCTGACCTCTTTGGCCCCATGATTTTATGTATGTTAAGGATGGAAACAAACTGTTGCAAGCTGGCAAAGCCCAGGCAGCACCTAATGGAGGGTACTGAAGCTCTCTTGTTTCTCCCCGATGAATCTGCCCTTGATTTTAACCATGAGGGCAAGAAATGAGCTTTAAAAGAAAAGGCAGATGAGATTCACTGCTAATCACAGCTCTCATTAAAAAGCACGCATAAGGAGTTCATTTTTTTCTCCCTGCCTCTCTTCAGCGTTCCTCCTGCCCAACTGCAGGGTTTGCTTAGACTTTCCTCTCTCTCGGGAGTGCCATCAGTGACCAGTGTTTGGGTAAACCTGCTTAATACATAGAACTGAAGACAATACTGGTTACTGTGTTTCTTGAGAAGTCCTTTTTTAAAAGGAGCAGTAATGCTTCCTTCTCCTTTATCGGTGACTAGGAAAGTAAATTAATAGAAAGTAAATGAATAATAAATGAAAGTTTTGTTTCTTTTTTTAAAATGACTTCTAGACTTCTAAAATCTAGACTTCTTTGGCCACAGCCAACTCCACTGCAAAAAAAAAAATTATCATCGCTAGATGATAATAACAACACTCATCTACTGAAAGCCAGTGGCAGCTAAGATATGCTAACAGAAACTATGCTGCGGATAAAACTTATGAATATAGAGCCCATTTTCATTAGATCAGCAACGCTAGTAGGTGAAATACTTAGAATTGAGTCTAAGCAAAAATATTTTGATAAAGAGAAGCTGATCTGGGAAGAGTCTTGCAGAATTCGTGCCACCGTTAGATTGTAACCGTTGCCTTTCAGAAAGGAACCAAAGAGAGTCTAGCATGACTGTTTCGACGTGGAAAACTGGGTATCTTTTCTGTCTGGCTGGCATCAGCTCACATCACTGACAGCTCAGGTCATTGGGGAGTGTGATGCTTTCCTTTTCACAATGAAAATATGGTGTTCTGAAAATGATTCTTACTTCTCATATATCTACATACTTGGGGCTACCCCTCATGAAAAACAATTTCTGGAACAAACTAGTCAATGAAAACGAAATTAATTGTTTCATAACTCTAACAATAACCTGGAGGCCAGCCTGTTGGCATCCCATCTAATTACTTCACATGACATCTTTTATTCTTCGGGGGTTATTTGCTTAAAAAGTACACTGTAACATTTTTCCCACTTAGATAAAAAGCAAAACTCTATTTTCTGTCAGTATTGTGATGGATGTAAAGGAATACTACTGGCTGTAAAATAAAGTAATTGAAACTATATAAAACCCCGTCTTGTTCTGAGCTGTATTCAGCATGAATATCTAAGCATTTATGGAAAACCATCTACAGGCTTCACAGTAACTACAACAGCAGCTCTTTAGCCTTTAAAAGGAAGATGTTACTACACTATATGTATCAAACAAACACAGAGAAGATATGAAGATTACTAGCATAACCTCAATTATCTTGGATATGTCCTTAACATAAAATTTAATTTTCCCATTTTTCCCAGCCAACGAGGCATATAGAGTATGATCTGCTACTGTTGGCTGAATGCTTAGGTACACCTGTGTTAAGAGAAAATGTTCTTCCTATATTTTGTGGATTTTAGTTTCAAGCTATGCCTGTCACTTTACTTTAGTGTCTTTTTATGGCCTATTTTTTATTTTTATGAGGAGTTATTACACGATGCTTTCTCAAAACCCCAAACCAATTATATTAAAAGAGGCATCTGAGTCAAATTCATTATCTAAATACTCTCAATTTTTTAAAAAACAATTCTAAATTTAGGTTTTCCTTTGAATATGGTAAAACAGAAATGATCTGACAGTGATAAGCCATACTGCAGTCAGTTCTTCGGGTCATTCTGTGTGTAAGAAATAAGGCAGTGCTCAATTTCCCCTGCAGATGAATGCAGAGATATTGGAAAGGATAATTACAAGAAATAATGACTCAAAGAGGGAGAATATATTCTTTTAAAAATAGCAAAATACCAAAGGGACTATGAAAAAAACCCAAACAATGAAACAACAAATGTCAGAAGAAAAAAAAAAAAAAAATTGTGATCCTAGAGTTATATATTCTTGCATGTAGAAGTATCTATTCCTGCTCTGTAGGAAGCAGCAAAAGATAATAAAAAATGGGAAACGCATTGGATTACATGAGTTTGTTTTGTGGGTGTAAAAGTATGCAACATGCGGAAATTTTATCTGCTTATTTTATTACTGTTTTAAGTGTTTTACTTTAAATCATGGCATATACTATTTATACAGACTTAAACAGAATATTAATTAGAAGTGATGGTTAAGCCTGAATATAAATCAAGATGTTAAGTGGGTAGTCTCAGTGGACATTCATAATTAGCATTTCAATGTATAAGCAGATATTAATTGCAAGCTACCCAAAGAACTGTAGAAAAATCTATAGTTTTGAGTATGAAGGGGTTTGGATTTTATATGATTGCATTTACTCATGCAACACATTTGGATAAACATGGATCCTCTCGGCTCTTAGTTCTCCTGAACCCACAGCAAGCAGATTTTCTTAACGTCTGTCAAGACAATGACTGGGTTTTTTTCTCAGTCAAAAAAGAAGCTGGCTAGGATTTCCTTGACCCCAGGATGCTGGATGGCCTTTTTACAAATCCTCCACTGAGAGCAACTGTGTATGTGCCAAGTGGTATTCGAGCAACATGTTTAAATAGCATTTTGCTGACTGCACCCCAAGAAGACTGTGGCATGAGTGCCCAGAGTCTCACGTTGTCTCTGTCCCTGTCATCACATGGCATTGCTTACTGCGGCCTGACAGCGATCTGAGCACTCGCTCTGCTTCAAATACTGCCACTGGTAGGAAGGGAATTAGAATTTAAACGATAATTTCATTAGGGATTCACAAGCCTCAATAAAACCCAGCTGACTCTCCATCAGCTGTGCAGCTCTGTAGTGCTAACAGTAGTTAAGGGTCTAGTTTTGTCAGCAGTGCAAGCACGTAAAAGTCAGGGAAAGAAGAGATACATCATGTAGTAAAGTAACATTTTTTTAAATGTTGAAAACAAAGACTTAAAACCCTTTATATTGTCTAAATATCAATATACTATAAATATAGCATTCTAAAAATAGACATTTTAACTGCAGCTTTTTGTGAAAGTATTATTTTTCTAACCTGCTTCCAAATCAATATTTTTACATTGTGTTTTTGCCTGCACTAACAGAACTCAAACCAGAAAATAACATCACTCTTTATTTAATCTATTGTCATTATTACCATTGCATAACTTGCAGTCATTTATTGTATATGTTAAAAATACTATTTAATCCAGAAGGAATGTATTATAATACACTATTTGATTTTCCTGCATAAAGCAGTAAAACAAAATTTACATGAAGACAGTCTGAGCATTTGTATTCCGACATCTAATTAAATTTTATTTTGATAAGAAAAAATGATTGAAATTAAACAACAGTAAAAAGTGGGGAAAAACTTTAAGTGCAGTGAGCTGTGAATTTTTTTCATCATCATCATCATCATCATCATCATCATCATCATCATCATCATCATTATTATTACTGTTATTTTCTATTTCCTTGGGGTTTGTAGGGAATATTTGGTATTAAAAAATCATGTTGGAAAATTAAAATAATTTTTAGTTAATAATGATTAGGTTTCTGATATTCTGCTATTCAAGGTTTATGAAGTGTTTTACAAAAGCCTGCACCATCAGTATTCTCTGATAACAAAAAAAAAACCACAGAGGCATAACAACTGTGAATTGCTCCAAACACCACAATACGTCTGGGAGAGAGAAGAACAAACCCAAGGCCTCCTGACTCATATCCACCTCCTCTGTTGTGTCACCAATGAAGCAGAGCACCAGTGAGACATGAAAAGGACATGTATGTTTTACACTTCCATAAGTGGATTCGAATAGGAGGTAGTAGTGAAAGAGTGCTGGTACTTATTTTCTTTACCGTTGGTAGATGAGCTGGTGGTCTTCATAAAGCCCATCAGCACCTTGCGGGAGACATTTTGTATATGCAGACATATTAACAACTGAAGAAAATGAGACCAAAAGCAAACAGAGAAAATGAAATCAGCGTTATACCCCACAAAGTAATCCCCCAAGGACTGAAGAGCTACTAAGA
This sequence comes from Fulmarus glacialis, assembly GCF_000690835.1. Classification (NCBI taxonomy): domain Eukaryota; kingdom Metazoa; phylum Chordata; class Aves; order Procellariiformes; family Procellariidae; genus Fulmarus; species Fulmarus glacialis. The sequence continues at coordinate 25,168 of NW_009217941.1, forward strand.
TGCTTTATTTCAGACAGAAGTCTTAAAGGTTATTTTCTAGCTCATCGGGTCTAGCACTCTGGTTAGCATGAGCACTAGATCCTGTAATGTTCGTTACAACCCTAGCTGGGTCCATAACTCTTTCTCCTTTCACCTATTTACAACCTACTCAACATCTCAATGCCTTCCCCTCCCTGTTCTGTGCATCCCCCCGTTTTCTCTGGTTTTCACTCATTTAGACCTAAATGTTTGTATTTCCTTCTTCTTTTCCACACTGACTTCCCGTCTGGGAAACAGGGATGCAGAGAAATCCCTCCCTCCCGCTGCTTTCCTCTCTCTTTTGTACTTAGTCCTTATCGGTTGCACCAGGACAGCTCCACTCCAGGAAAGCCCAGCTGAAGGCAGAACATTTAACCCTTCAATGTATTTGAGGAACACCAGAGTCACCTAAAAATGCTCCAACAAAATGAAACCTTGGAAACCCCCAGCTACCTAATTAATTCTTAAATGTCTATTTATACTAGACAAAATTTACCTCAGGTGGCCTTCCTTTTGCACCTCATAGCTGAAGTGATGTCTCAGTTATCCATGGGCTCTCTAGACTAGGGGTAATGTCGCATTTACTTCAGAAAAGACTCTTCTGATTTATTAAATGAATGAATTTACTGTTAATGTAAGTAAGTAGAATTTTATTCCATCAGTTAAAGATAGACTTTATTTAAAATTTATTTGCCTTCATACTAAATCAGAAACTGGAATGCTAGTGTATTTATTAACTATAAAAATAAAACATGTATGTGTATTTGTGCCACTGTTTTAATAATGTTACATATAATTGACCTGTCTCAGTCATCAGGTAAACAATACATTATCACCATTATCTTGCATATGTACATCTTTTAGTGTAGAGAAGTATTGAATAATACTTAGCCGTGTCTACAGTATCTTGGGTTCCACTTATTCATGCTTTGTCTCTTTCTAGCCGTTTCCATAACATGTTGTGGAAGATTTTATGTCTTAGTAGATGTCTATGGGTAAAGAAGATTTTCAATAACTTACTGGGAGACACAGACTTCTCCAGCAGGGAAGTCCGTAGCAGATTAACTCTTGATCAGATAATTCAGCCACACCGGGCTGTATGTCCTGATATGAGTGGCAAAACTCCAGAAGCCATGGACACATATGAACATGCTTTCTTCAGGTCTTCACCTCTAATACTACATTTCCCAGCTGTAAACTTTCCTCTATACATTTCCCTTTCCATAAAATTCTTGCCTGGCGTATAGTTATGTGACACTGAATTTGACAAAGTTTGGGGCCATTCAGTAGGCTGAGGTTGACAACACATGCATAAGGGTTTACGATAAATGTCCTTTTCTATCCACATAACTGTGATGGAAAAGAACATTAGAAATAGCCTTTGTCTTATAATTTTCCCTATTGTATTGGAAAATCTTGGGACTTCCAACTGAAATACCTGAAAAAGATTTAAAATTACGTTTTGGTAGAACAATCCTACCTGCAGGTTAAGGCATATGTGCTGCACATCCCTTTTAAAGGTGTCACTTCAGCAATTGAGCCATTTCAGACAGCTGCAATCCACAGGAAACCTGAAACAGGAAATTTGCCACTTGTAGCAAATGTGGCACCCATTCAGCAAGGCACTTAAGCCTACACTTAACAGATTTTGCTGAGTAAGTACCTATAACTTCAAGACATCATAATTTGTGCTTTGTATATACCTTCACTGATATATACAGGTATACAAAATCATAAATTCTGCTAAAAACAACCTCTCTGTAACATTAAGAGCCAAGATTTGATATTGTTCCCTGATCCCCTAAAAATATACATCTTTCCTCTTCTCTCCTGATAAATTTGGAACTAGCAGAGATTTACGGCAGGTCTCAGCATCTGGAGCCCAAAGTCTGGGCAATGTGAGTAAGCTACCAGCTGGCTCTTTCAGTAAAAGGAGTGAAGGCAAACAAACTTGATTCCATAACTTAAAAAGCAAACCAAAATGGTAAATACCTCTTTCATCTTTCAATAAAATCTGTCAGTCTATAATTGTTTTTAATCAGCTGCATAGCAAATGTTGCTGTAATTTTTCTTCACAGTATATACATTTTGTAAAATATCAGAAAGGTTGACCAGCTGTACTCCAAACATCTTCAGTCCTTTCTGGTCTATTATACATTGCATCGTGTATTTTGAATGTGTATACAATACATGGTAACAAGATAATAGGTGTTGGTTCCTTGTTGGCTGTTTGAGACCATAATGTAATCACATAATTGTAGTCTTGAAGCGTCTCATTTACTTGTTAGGCTTGAACTGCAGTTCTCAAGAGCTGATTGTAAGGATGCTCAGGCAAGACAGAAAGGATAATGTGTGGATTCATCTATGCATGGGTAAAAAGCTTAAGTAAAACACAACAGAAAACAAAATCAGGGAGAAGTAGCTGAAAACCAATGATTAGAAAGGATAATAATCCAACAAAATAAGAACTCAGTGAAAAGTATCAGTAATTTTAAAACTGTATCTATCATCCTTATTAAATTGTAGAATGAAGAACTCCACGAGAGGGTCATGCAATCTGACAAAATCATAGCTTTCAAAGTTTTAGACCAGACTGGTATTTGTAATTTTTACTTTTTTTTAATGATAGATGCTGTTCTTCTCTGCTCTTCCCCTGGTTCAAAACTGTGTGTGGGATTTGCACAGGTATGATAAGCCTGTCAGGAAATGGGCCTAACAGTCCAAAAGCACTTGAAATTATTAGTATATAAAGCGAAGTTCTCAAATGGTAAATGTTACTAAAAATACTTTTCTTCATAACTTGGAAGACATTACTGCATGCCATCCAAAAATCTTAAGTGAGTTTATACTTATAGAAGAGGTGTAGGTATCAGTACAAACCACTTAGCCAATAAGCCCCTGAAGCACTTGGATGAAACGAAGTGTCATATTCTTACGACATAAAAATTCCTATGAAGTATCAAGGAAGACAAATGTTTTAGAATGGAAATATAATGTTTGTTAGTTTCCAAATTTTGACATTTCAGCTGCCTGATCTCCTTCAAAAAATGAGACATTTGGAAACAATGCAGAAAATTATTAGGATCATTCTATTCACACAACACTAAGGTTTTATTGAAGCAAGGCAGATACCAATAGTTTGTTAAATTTTGAAGGTGCTGAACTAAACTGCTGCATCTATTACTGCTTTTCAGTAATAAGGCAGGTGCATAGTCCTTTCCAGAGTTTGCCTCGGTATCTTTGACTTACAAATGTACTGCTTTCTGTTTTTAAAAAAAAAAAAGTCCTGTAATTAGAAATAAGCTGCCCCTTTCATTTATTGCTGAATTTTTTCCCCATTAACAGTAAAATACAAGATATGTATGCTTACAGAAAACGTTATTGACATTAAGAAAAGAAAACATGCATTATTTTTGGTTCTTCGCAGTGTTAACATTTTGATCTAATCCATTTTAGATCTCTGGCAGACATTATTTCCTAAATTAGGACACTGGCAGCTTATGAGGTATGATCACATCTCACTGCCGCATGCAATGCTAAATGAGTTTAAAGTCAGACTGTGATTTCATGATACCATAAACCTGAATTTAACACTTACACCAGCACTGGATAAAAACCACAATAGCCACGTAATTTGAAACACTGACCCAATATAAACTCTCCCAGCTGGTTCAAATGTGTTTACGGCTTTGGATGGAGAACTTTGCAGTGGCAGGCTTTAGTGCCAGAGTAGGTACTCTCTCTCTCTGAGCTACTCTGACCTTGAGACACCTTACGGACCCTCCGTTTTACCGTGGCTGATGCAAAGCCTGCATGGAAAACACACTGTCTGAATAGGCACGTGCTCTAAGTAAGTCAACAGCAACATGATCACGGGCCCATTCATCTGGATTGAACGCGCACTCCTGGACCTCGCAGTGCCCCGATGCGACAGTGATGGCTGAGGAACCACCGCTTCACAAAAAATACAATCAGCTCAACAGCTGCTTTTCTGAAGATAAGATTGCATCTTAAGTGTTTGCAAGTCTTTGTGCAGCCCCTGTTGAAAGTTTGCAGCACCAGGGGAAAAAGAATATATATGTATATACTTATTTTACATGTAGACGGGAAAAAAATAAGGCCAACCAAACACAATTTGTCTTGAGAGAAATTTTGCAGAACAGATGTTTATCTTTTCTCCCCGGCTTTCACTCGTTATAACAAACAGAATTTTAATGTAACAGAAAAATGGAAAAAAAATCTGTAAAACTGCAGACTTCTTTCTACAGGCCTACAGTATCTTTATATCGCATATCTAATGTGGCAGTACAGATATTCACAAAGTAGCCACAACAGGGCCCTCTGTAATTTTTCAGTTATACCTAACTATCCACTTTTACACTAATATTTAGTATTGTATATATATTATTCATTCTGTATGGTCCTGGGACTAAGTCTGAGCATTTTTCAAACCTAGTGCCAAAGCAGCCTCTACTGATGATGAGATCACTGTCAAAATTCCAGCTATTCAACAAATGGGACTAAATCCTCTTCGGATCCCCTCTTCTCCTATTCTATGGATGGCGTGTGCATAGGCTTTGTTTTTCTTTTCTTTAAGTAAATGTGAATTCTAGATGTTTTTTCTCAGGGAAGACAAGATTAAAAAATGGTCAGATTTCTGAAATGAAATAGAACAAATTTTATAGTAGTTGGTGAATTCCATAGTCTACACACATTATAAAAAAGAATTGATTCCTTTACACACGCATCATGTTTTGAAACATATAGATGATTAAAACTTTAGAAACTATAGTATGATGCATAAATGGAAAATAAAGTGCTGTTGTACCAATACTTACATTGCTAATCCCATGGGAAATGGTCAGGGTTCATAAACATTTTTACCGCCATTGGTTATGGACGATGAATACTGAATGGCTAAATAACAGCTACTCAAGGTCTCCACTTGCTTCTCTGCAAGCTGCGTTTTTCGTTACTCAGCACCCGCTGCAGACTTACATAGGAAGTTTGGGACTAGCTGTTAATTTGAAACATTCAGATTTTCAAGGCACGCTTATCTGCAAGTTAGATTGCAAATCCAGCTCTAACATATAAGACTGTTTCTATTAAACAGATCAAAATTATGTGTTTCTTGGCAGACTTGACTTCAACTAGAAGACATGACTATAAGTAGGCTTTGGGGGCAGCAGCGCAGTGTTTATCCTTCTAATATAATTGGAGATTTTCTGTACATGCTATTTCTATTGGTCCTTTCAGTCCAATTTAATATCCAGTATTAAATTCAGAATAATAGTAAATCGTAAAAGTTCAGATGTTTCCTCCCTTAAAAAAAAAAATTAAACAAAAACAGGAAAACCCCCCAAAAGATCTTTTTATGAATATACAATGGACAAAACCAGTTCAAGTCAAATTCTTCATATATTCAGCAGAGTATACAATATTAGTGATCGATGATATTATAAAAATGCTTTAGAAAGATCGCTAAGCACTTAACTCAGGTCCCAAGCTTTTATTTATGTATTATTGTGTGTGAAATTTATTCAGATAATAAATTGCCAAATATCACATATTATTTAATAAAGAACATGCTAATTAATACAGATCTTTCAGCAGTCCTTAGAAGGGTATACATTTCAAAGCTCCTTCAGCAGAGAGGTGCTGGGAATCCTCTCTTGGTTAGTAACTTTTTGGGTGTTGTTCACTTTGGGCTACAAATAGAAGATAATTTAAAAAAAATAATCTCACAGCATAGAATTGTTCTCTAATTCACTAATGCAGGATGTTAGCAACAACAAAACGCAAATATTAAGCTTCTACAGCAATATTAATTTGGTCACAATGTACATCTGGTTTATTTTACAGTACACACTAAACAGCAAAAATATAGCAATCAATATATTCAGTTAATTTTATTACTGAGTTGTGTTTTAGTATTAGGCAAGGTTCTAATTATATTTTTCCAAACAAGTATGGGCAGTTTAGTTGGTTTGTTCCAGATGTTAATATCTTATTCTCAAAAATTGTGAAGCTCCTGCAGTTTGAGAGTGGCACCATAAACCTGAATAAATGCAACAAGGAAAACAGGTCGAGAAAGACTGCCTCCATTCAGTGCGGCAGAGCTGACATAAGAACATTAACTTTTGCATTTCCTGACTTCTTACATTTTAACAGGGTAACTGTATGTGTGTATGAATGTAGGGTTTCACTTATTTATTTTTGCATTTAATTTCCTAGGTTTGGTGTTTTTTTAAAAAAGAGGGAGAGCGAATAGAAACACAAAGCCTTCTGTTTATGCAGTCCAATGAAGCTGATTTGGTGCTTTTGATGTGGTATTCTCTGTGTGCTGGATAAGGCACACAGAGGTAAGTGTTTCTCAACTGTGCAGTTTAGAAGAGCCCTCTGAACTGCCACTGTCCTTCGGATGCAGCTTGAATCTCAGGATTAATAAAGTTTCTCTTTACTTGCCTTCATAGAGTTTCTCAGGAAAACACTGTATATACTATAAATAATTGAGCTACAGCTCTAAGAATGTGTAAAATTTAAGCAAAGCATCAATCTGAAGCTGTTCATGCCATGCTGGACATTCCTGCATCATTGTACAAACTGGTTTTAAAGATGCAGCTTCTGAAGCATTTTTCTGGTCCCTTGAGTCTATACATAGAGAATAGCAGCAAAAGCTGGTGAAACAAATTTGGATACTTATAATGTTGTCAATGAGCAACTCTCAAATGGCAGCAGTTCTTTATTATTGATCCTCTCTGTCTTCACACTAATGTGAACTTCTCGACCTGTGAGAGACACTTTGCGAAAGAGGCACTATGAAAGAGCATGTGATGTGCAAAGCGTACGCATTTGACTTCCATGCTCTGAGGAAGCATGAGGAGAATTCCAAATCGGTTACATGAAGTATGGGTTAAGAAGGTGGAAAAGTGCAGCACTTCCAGACGGTAGTCCATTATCCTTAACAACCCCATGCACAAAAGTATTAATGAGGTTCTGCTTTTGTGCAGGCATCGCTATGAGGCCGAAGATCAAATATGAAATGAATCATTCACATTTTGATTTAGTTTTGTCTATTAGTCTAGTTTAAGAAACAGTGCAATCTGATAGCTGCATGCAGCAGATGCTCTTCAGCTAAGCTCCATGATTTGTGCTAGATGTCGAGCCACAGCCAAACTGTGACCTTCTGAAGATCTGCAAGAATTACATGCAGACAAGCATTTGCTTGCTGATGGTGTAACTAACATGGCACATTGCCCTTTCTTATCTGAAAAGTTGATCCAGCTGTGGGCAAGGTTTCTCTCTCCACATATTTGGTCATCCAAAGCAAATATGACATGATTAACTCTTACTTATCTTCTGATACTGTATTTCAATATTGCATTCACATCTTCCAATGCAGAATGTACTTTGAAAACAATTTTAAAATTTCACAAATATGAGTATCAGTGACAACTTACTATGGTAAGTTTCCACTCTAGTAATGACATCCTGAGATGTCAAAGCCTCCTTTTCTCTAGGCATCAAAAGCACTTTATAAACATTCATTAATCCTATCCTCATTTTGAAAATGTGAGAATTAGGCACATGGAAGTGCAGTTGCCAAAAACCACAAAGCAAATCAAAGGAAGAGTAAATCGCATCTGTTCCCTTATCCTGGACCATCTACTCCTCACACCTCAAGTTCCCAGCAATAAATCCTGAACGAACGAACTAGACTGAAATAACTCCCAAACCCTCTTCTCTGAAACACAGTCCATCTCACAGAAATGTTGTTCAGCCTTCCTTATTAGTAGCACTGTTTGGAATCGGTAGTCAGAGACTCAGTGTCTCAGAAGAACATTGGCCAATTTTCAGCTCTTTATAAAATGGCTGCTAACAGTAGCCTTAGGTGGGAACACATGCTTTTTGATTGAAGAGATCAATTAGAAGATTTTTGCCGTTTACCAATCAGTTTAAAACGTAGACTGACAATTCTCAGTTTTCTATAAAACAATTTTGCCATCAAAAACTTTTTCAATAATTTTTGCCTTTGTTTATCTCTGGGTTTGATCATTTTTGTCACGAGACATGAATGGAATCCCACCCTAGTTTTACCACTGCATGGATAACTAGAACATACCTATGTGATTTCCATCAGAGCAGAAGTCACAAATTTTTACTTTTGGCGTTGGGCTTGCACATACATCAGTGACTAATTTTGCTCATAAAGTCAGATAGCTCTTTTGGCTAGGTAAACCCACAAAAATCGCAAAATTGTTACTCTCTTTAAAGCTAGTCACATAGTTTAAGGCATCCAAATCAAGATCAAATACACTTGGAAAGATGGCAGCATATGCAGAACATCAGCATTTTACTATATCACAGTTTGCTTGCCAAATCATGCCCTTCTTTGGAGGACTACCTTCCCAAACCTGGAGGATGTAAAAAGCAAAGGATTCCTGCTTTTTAAAGAATGGCAAAATGTTGTCAGATCATAAGATATATGAAAAAATACTGCCAGCTGCTCAATTTACTGAAACATTCTGAGAGAGTGCAGTGCAGATGAGAGGGCAGATTTTGGCTTAGGATCAGGAAATATCTTCTACGGGAACAATCAGCCATAATGCAAGAAAAAGCCTGAAAAACTGTAGGATTAATTATGTAATGTACATATGTTTCCCATAACCTCAATTTTCAAATTCAGAATAATTTACAATAATTAAAAGCATTCCCCAGCTCAAGTCAAGACATCAGAGTTGTTGAAATGCTGGTAACTACTAATGCTTGATATATTTTCTTCGACCTTTCCTACTACTGGAAGTTACAAATTTTTTTTTTTTTCTTGAGAAAAAGGGGAGGGTAATGAAGGCCAGTGGGTCTTCAAAGAAAAAAAAAATTCCATAGAGAGGAAAACCCTCTAAGTTTTCCAAGATTCTAGACTATTTCTTTATATCCACGCATCACACCATGATTTCATTAGATTTTAGCAGCATAATGTTGACTCCTATTCTCTTAATTGCATGCAGCTATGAAATGAAAAGTGACAATAGAACCTGATTTTTATAATTTTTATAATAGAACAAGGTTTTATTCTGCTTCTGTTTGTGCTGTTTGAAGGAATAAGCTTTTAGGGTGCCAAAATTACTGCTAGCCTTGTTAACTACTTTGGAAGCAAAATAGTTGACGTAAGGATAGCCAAATCTGTTCCTTTATGAAAGTGTAATAAGACAGAAAATAATTTCATTGTCAGATAATACTTCAGCTTATATTACACAATTAGATTTGCAATAAACTACAAACAGATTTGGTAATGTCACTTATAACACTAATCCTGGAAGAAGTAAAGTGTACCTTTCAGCTCCCTGATGCCAGTGGGCTGAAAGCAACCTGCCGTGGAACAGCTGATGACCCAATCCAGAGTTACACGTATGCAACCAAAAACAGACTTTGGCACATTATCATTCATATTTTTTAATTTGTCTCCAAACTACATAACAAGTTTAGCTCGAGGTCTACATGTATTAATTTGCCAAACACTTGGCTCATTACTCTAATCAAACGATGGAAAGACCACACAAATGTATGGATTGTTCAGCAACCCTGACCCCACTCATTCACACACATGTAATAGCCCTGCCATTCACTCATGCATAGAAATGATCACAAAAGCAAACAATGCCGTGCTCACTCATTCACTTAATTAGTTAGTCACTGTTTCACTCACTTGGTTGACTCAGTCCTTCATACTTACAGCCTTAGAATCTCTTCTTACTTTCCCAGTGAGTAGTGCAACTAAAATTCACTTAAGACTTACATAGATTACACCCTCAGTCTGATAGATACTAAACTTCATGAAACAATCCCTCAATGTGACTTGGAAGTATTTTAAGGTTTTAAGTAGAAATTTAGTGCTGCACGGACCTTGCCTAGCCTTCTCTTTTTCTCCTTTTTACCTCGCTTGCTTTGAAAGCAAAAGATTTGATTTTGCCCTTGGTATTGTTTATTTAAGTAAGCATTATTGAGAGCTAAATGTGGCCTTCTGCATGTAAGTTATAGACAAGGTTTTAACACTTACGTAGTTGTCAGCAATCTATCCTTCATAAAGCATTTCTCAGCATCAGTCTGCGCAGACACTCATTTATTTCAAAATTTTCTTGGCTAAAGTCCAGTTCCCTTAATTTCTCTTAATTGTATGTTTCATACCCAGCATGAAGGCTTCAGAGAGGAAAGTGATATGTAACATTTTTAAATTGTTAAACCAATGACCTTTTTTATTCTATGAGTTTGATACAAATTCAAGTTGGTGATTCTTTCCATTACATATCTGACCAGCATATTCAGTTGACACCTAAAATGTAATGTTGTCTGCCCATCTCATGACCAAGTCTTCAATCACTGCATGACAGACTTTAAGGTACAGGTCTGTCTGTATTTGTACACGCACATAAATCACTGCAATGGTGATCCTTTCTGTCATAAAGCACAAAAAACTCTTATCATCCTCTGATTTTAGAAATAGAACATGATTTTCCCAGTAATAGCTTTCTCAGACCAGCAGTAGAGTGATTTCTGCTTTTACCAGTTTGATCTTCAGAGATATGTATATGATAAAGAACCACATATTTGGCAAAAAGACTGCCAAATAACTAGAAATCCTTACAGCTAGGAAGTAAACTCATTGACACAATGTCACAGCAGTGAATGGGTTTGTGTAATCCTTTTTTAAAAATCTGCATTTATTTGTGAATGTTTTCATCAAGGGCTAAGACTGGAAAACAAAAAGGCAGGGATGCTGGAAGGCTTTGCCTTCTGTTGGTAGGGACCAGCATCTCAACTCACTACAGTCTCTTCACAAACATGCAAACAAAGAAGAGGAATGGGGCAGCAACTTGAAATGGTCCTGGACTTGACAGAAGCTTTTTGCAACCCATGCCGAAGGGATGAACTTCGCAATAAACTATCATTTGAAAAGGCTCCTGAATCATGAGAAACGCTAACATGACCCAGAAACATATTCAAATAGGATACATATTTTGTACTTTGTACATCCCCATAAACCTTTGTGAAGAACATCTTATTTTTATGACTTGCATTAGACAGAGTTTATTTAATGGGTGGATGAGTATCATTATCTTTTTACTTTCACTGTAAAGTCTTTACCATACATCTTCTCACATTGACTTTTTTGACAATATAACTTACTAGTCCTGGCAAGATTTAATAGATTATCAAATCCACTTTCAAAGTGTAGGTATTCCCGGTCTTCTCCCATAAAGGCGAGAAGACCAGGAATTTTTTTCAGTTTAATCAAGTTTATGTTGCTAAACAGTATTTTCATTTTTACCTTTATGAATTTACTAACCTTGAGTATGTCAGGTCATGTGTATATACACATAACATAATATGTATTATTATCTTTTCAAAAAAGGTAGGTAGGGTCAGTGCAAGTGCAAATACCTCCTACTACTTTAGATGTCAGGATTAGGTAATTCTAGAAGAGGACAGGACTGCACCTTTACAAAGGAAGAGCTGAAAGTAGGCATACCGTCAGTATCAAAGAAAGAATGAGGAGAGGTAAATGATGCTAAAAATGGAGGCCTACGCATGGAAAATTCACACACAGGTGGAAGGGTGGCTACATTTGGAGGTAATACTTCTGAGAGGTGAAATGATGAACAGAAGGAAAGAGATTTCACAACTGCATTTACTTTTACAAACAGCCTGACTTATCACTCACTACATGTATATTGCGGTTTGCTGTCTGAAGAAGTACCTCCTGCAGCCAAACAAGAAGATTTGATTCTAGTCAGTGAACTCTGTCCATCTGCTAGGGTGATTTAGCCACTGCCACTGAAGAATTTTGACACCTCAGAAACAGAATATTCAAACAGAGCTCAGGCTTTTAATCTTGGATTTGGCCCTATGGGAGACCATCCATCAACGCTCATTGAATGCCCACTTAAACCTTTAAATTTGCAGCTTTTTCTGTCTGGGCAAAATCCTCCCCTGTGAGTGGCACACCCAGCAGTATCGTACAGCTACACTGACAAATACACCTGGAAACGGGGATGGGGCTCTGGAATTCAAGTTCTCAAGCACATGCTTTTATGGCAATTTTGTTACATGAGACCATTTAGACCTTTAAGTGGTTTGAATATAACAGTAAATGCAGGTCAGGTAAAGAATAAGAAGAAAAGGGAAAAACAAGCAGACAAGGATGGGAAAGTATTTTTCTTACACAGCTTAAGCAGCTCCTGTGACCACAAAATAAACAGAAATAGATTCTTTAAAGTGAAATCATTACCTACAGATAGTTTTTAAAGTCAAATTAATTTCTAATTGAAGCCAGGGGAAGTCAATTAATACCTTTCACAAAATGAAATGGATGATCACATGCAATAAGCTTTATCTCTGCATGTTAAAAAAAGTTAATAGAAAATCACTTACATTGCTTCCATTGTATAAAAACAACACTGGAGTTTTCCTTCTGGCAACATTTCTCCTTAGCCAAAAAGATACTATCCTGTATTTTATACACAGCCATAGTTTGAGTTCATTGTTTGTGTCACTCTCGCTTCCACCTTTATTTGTCTTGCATCCCCTTCCCTGAAAAAAATCTCCTTGAACTCAGTATGATAGAGCTGACGTGGCCCAGCATGCTGAAAGCACTTCTACTTAGTATAAAATATATTACATACCTTTATCATGTTACATGAGGCAAACATTCAGTGAAAGGTCAGGTTCTGTTAGGTGGTGGGAGGGGGACAACCGATGCTTTTGCAGGGCTAAGAACCAGCTGCATGTGTTACCATTTACAGCATCAGGCGCCGACAGCCTCTAAATGGCACAGAAATCTGTGCATTTTCCTGTAACAGCACTTCATGAAATCTTGACCAAGATTAGCAAGGCACTTACTGCTATACCTTTTTCATGCAAAGAGTCTATTTAATTTTCATGGTGCTCTGGTATTAGTACTTTGAGACAAGAGCTACCCTTACACTTGCCACTGTACACGTTTTGCACCCTGACCGCATACACCTCCCAGCCTTCTTTTGGTTATGTGAGTTCTCAGGTACTGGGTCTTGTGACAAGCGCATCAAGTCAAATGGCAACCACGCGTCTGGTTGCATGACAGGGCAAGAGTCTACAGCAGGAGTAACTTCTGCTAGCAGGGATCCTTTGAGCACGGTGCTTCTTTCAGAGGCACGCCTTCTGCTGCGGGTCTGCGCTGCTGTCTCCTTCCAGCCCCCAGGCCCTACGCCCTTGGCATGTGAGGTGCCGGACCAGCCAAGGCCGCAGCGCCGCACTGCAAATGTGAGAGAAGCAGGGGAGGCAGAGCAGGAGTCTGGAGCACAATACGTGAGTGAGACCTGGCAGGTCTGAAAAACAGTGGGTATGCGTTATGTCTTGCAGTGACTTGGCTCCTCGTTCTCTTAATCTAGCTTAATGGCCACTGTGTCCAAAGTTACGTTGGCTGATTATCTGATTATTAAATTCAATTCTACAGAGAAGCATATAGCAAATGGACAAAAAAAAGGTCAGAAAGGGTTTATGAAACAGGACATAAGGTTGCATTTCTTTCAGGGAAATTGGCCCATAAGTGCCATTAAGATATCAATGGAAAAACATTTAAAAACATAGTTGATCTCAAAATGGCTGGTTACAAAACACGGTCATTAATTGTTTTTAAAAAGTTAACATAAAAGAACTGCTTTTTTTATAATAACGTAACAAGAGACCAACTCTTTAAAAAGGGTATGTGCTGACTTCTGTGTAATCACTGCAGCGTGTAACAGTTTAATGCTATTACAGATTTACTCTTTGAGGCTGTACATACATTTCCATGTATGTAAACATTTTGTAAACTCTTACCAAATTCACATGGATTAAAATGCAGAAGCCACACAACAAGCCAAGGTATCAGGAAAAGTACGGATTAGTGTTAGGAATTGAATGAGTAGCGTCATGGAAGGCACATCTGCCAAAACAGACATGGAATGCATATTTTAAATAAATAAAAAAAAAAATTAAAAAGGCAAACAAAGAAACAAAGACCATGCTCCTAAACAGCCTGCTGGATTAAATATTATTTGCAGTGCTACAGCTTTGCTTGTAGGGGTAGGCATAACATGGACAGGGTGTGCATCCTCCTTCTCTCCCCACCACCCAGCAACCGAGCTCAAAAGCAACCAGACTGCACTTTTCGAGGCTCAGTGTGACTAATATGTGAAGTCCACCAGACCGCGCCACCGAGGAGACCCACCCAAAAGCTGCACACAGCTTTGTTACAGCGACATCTTGAAGCACAAAGGAAAGTGACGCTGTGACCAGCAAGTCACAAGCTTATCTACAAGAATTACAGATGCAGCTACCGGCATGCCTGCTCGGGGCTGCTAATGGCGGGGGCGGCCTAGCTGTGCTTCTCCTTAACGAAGCCGGGTGGACAAGGGGAAAACTGCCAACATTTGTGATTATTTCAGGCTAAGGCAGTTCCCTCACTGGTCTTGCTTGGTTCCCCCAGCCAGATGGAAGAAATACCATATGGTTCTGACTGCAAGGAAATCATTACGATAATAGTGCATAAAGAACAATCTATGCTTTGGAAATACCACCTTATTTGAGATGTCAAAATCTTTAAAAGAAACCACTCAACTATCAATTTTGCTTTGTAGCGCTGTACCTCTTTTTTTCTGTATTCAAATGCCACTTTTTTGAAGGGTGAAAAGAGGTGCATAAGTACACCCCAATGTAAGCAATCATAGGAATATCCTGTGATGCTGTCAAACAATTATTTTTATGTCTAATTGATATCAGTGATCTAGCACTGACAAATCCTTATTCTGCTATTTTAGTCATACATACAATATGAACATACATGTTTCATTCATATGTTGGGAACATGGGAAAAGCTCTTCTACAATGTGTTAGCTATAAAAAAAAGGCAAAAGCTTTCAACAGTTCCAGAAGGGTCCAAACCAAATCTGATACTTTTTCCCTGAATCTGATTTTATTTTCATTGTCATGTAACACATATATATTTCTTCAACGTTAGATACTTTTCTCAAAAGCACTATTACATGCTGCTGTCAGAATTCACTCCTTTCAGAATGACTCCTCAAAATACCAGATTTTGTAATTCTTTCAGAAAATGTTGTACTTTTTTTGCTTAAAGATCTGGTCTGAACGTCTCTGCATAATGTTCAAATAGGTGTTCTTTAATCACGAAAATACAGCAGAAACAGAAAACCATTTGGGTGGTTTACTCTGTGAAAGCAGAAAGTCTGTACAGAGCTCGTTGCAACGTTAAACTGCCGTGTGCAGACAAAAACAGCTGCTAAAATTCTCCTGGTTGTTTGAGACAGCCTGAACGACTGATCAGAAAATCAGCGCCTAATGGAGTTTCGCACTGAGGAGTTCATCGCTTTAAGAGCCCAGAAGGGAACCTTGGTGGAAAGGTTGTTTTGCTGCAGTGCAAAGGAGAAAGAGTAACTCCATTCAAAACATGTTTAATTTTCTAGTAAGCATTAGTTTCAGGTATAACAGATGAATAATCTTCTGTGCAAGAGAGAAAAACAAAGCGATCTGTGCTGAGGTCTAGTTCACAGCGTAGGTTCTACAACACAGATTTTCCTACCTTGTTGCTGATTGTACCACTTACATTGTTAGCCTATGCTTATTTAGTGATTATTATTTATACTTGCTGACTAAAACCAGATCCCATGAAGCGCAACTCTAACAAACAAAATAAATCACTAATTCTAAGTTGTGAAGGGACTGGGTAGCCATTTTGGTGGTGTCAGCCATCTTGGGGCAGAATAGATTCAAATAGCTGAATTTCCAGAAATGACTAATATTTTGCCAATGTGATAATTTTAAGATAATCTTTCAAATTGTCAGCCACTCCACTAGAATTAGAGGAAGGGTATGGCAATCTACCACACCATGACATGTAGCCGTAAGGGGAAATAATTTCTGCTGCACATTTTTTGCTGTTAACTTACAAAACCCCAGACATTTAAACATAAAAATACGCTACTAGTAGAAACCCCTTTTCAAGGCCATGAGGTAAATTGAGAACATACAGTGTAGGAATGCCCACTCTTAAGATCTCATTACAAGTTTAATATGCGATGAAGTTTGGAAATTTTAAGTACTTACACATAGAAAGACAGAGACTATAAAAGCACACAAGCACATCACATCTACACATTAAGTAGAACACTGAGCCTCATTTGACATGTAAGCCAACTGCATGATTTGGGAATGAGATTGTGCTTGTGATTTTTCCCCCCCCAAGAGACTTTTATCACTCAGGACCTCATTACGGTGGCCGCTGCTTGTTTTTGGAGCTTCAACCCTGAAGATGTAACAAGGCATTCACAAGGGAGAGGGGAGCTGATATTTGGTAAGGAAGGATGACAGGAATAGACTGTGGAAGCGAGGATGTGGCTCATGTTCTAGCACACCTCAGAAGCGGCGCTCAGTGCGGGACATGCAGGAAAGGGATATGGTTACAATGGAAGGCCAAAGTACTGCGTTAGGAAACTTATCTTCGCAATTTTATTTTTCACTGCTGAAGATGAAGAAAGGCTGGAGTGACTGAAGAGCGAGATGACAGCAGACTAAAGGAGCATGAATCCTCAAGGTTTAAACACAACCTCAGCAACAAGACTGATGAGCACGGCTCTCAGATTAGAAACGAGGGAAAACGACAGCAACCTTAGAGGCTGGAAGCAGCACGTAACAAGCAACACAATCCAAGCCTGATGTGGCATGGACACCTTGCTGCTGCTGTGATTTACTACTCCCACGACAGGGTAGGGCAGGCTTTTGACAGCAGAGAAACGACTCTGGATGCAGAGCGATGAGGCAGAGAAAGCCAAGGGGAATGGCACGATGCACAAAAAAAAGGGCAGATGCCGGTGAAGTTTGGGTAAGCAAAGGTCAAACGACACGACACGAGGGTGCATCATGCAACTCTGGAAAGTGACTCAGCCAGCCGACATCCGCCGGGGCGCGGGGGCTGGGGCCCCAGGGAGCGGCGAGGACGCCTGGCGGGGGCGGGG